>NW_015388580.1:17941-57581 GCF_001527695.2 Protobothrops mucrosquamatus
TTATTAATTTTATTATAAAAGATCACGTTAGCATTCCGTTCAAATAGGCTTATTTGTCTACAGATTCAGATGATACTTCCAATCAGTTTTAATTTCAGATGCCTGGGAAATATAACAGACAGGAAAATAACATGTAAAAGCAATTATCAAGCATTGTCTTAATGAGCTGCCAGAATAAGCTAAAGCTATAGATAAATAGCTATATACTAAATACTTCAAAATGTTAAGTTTAAGGAAAGACAGATGTGTTGCTTGGTAACACCCACTCTTGTTTTAATCACTGTCAACCATAGATCAATGGAAGATTTCAAGAGCAGATTTCTCTCTAGTATGGTTCTAGAACATTATAAAAGGACCCTCTCTGACATTAATTATCTTATTTTCCCTGTTTATCGTTATATCCTAGGTCTACATCTTGCTAGTTATTTTATTTTTATTTTATATGGTAGTTTTACTGTTTTACTGTTTTACTTCTGTTTTGTTTACACTCTTTTCATTTCTTCATTTTTGTTGTTGTAAGCCACCTAGAGGAGCCCCAGGCAAGATAGGCAGCAAATAAATTTAACAAATAACAAACACCACAATGTAAAAAAGATGTCAAGACTCTAGAACAGGGGTGTCAAACTGCCGGACCGCGGGCCGGACACGTCATCTGGAAGCCACGCCCACCCCATTGCCGGCAATGGCAAAATCGGCTCGATATGTTGCGCGACGTCACGTGATGTCACGGGCTTGACAGCCCTGCTCTAGAAAGAGTACAGAGAAGAGCAACAAAGATGATTAGGGGACTGGAGGCTAAAACATATAAGGAACAGCTGCTGGAATTGGGTATGTCTAGTTTAATAAAGAGAAGGACGAGGGGGGACATGATAGCAGTCTTCCAATATCTCAGGGGCTGCCACAAAGAAGAGGGAGTCAAGCTATTCTCCAAAGCACCTGAAGGCAGGACAAGAAGCAACAGATGGAAACTAATCAAGGAGAGAAGCAACCTAGAACTAAGGAAAAATTTCCTGACAGTCAGAACAATTAATCAGTTGTAGAACCTACCCCCAGAAGCAGTGAATGCTCCAACACTGGAAGTTTTTAAGAAGAGACTGGACAGCCATTTGTCTGAAATGGTATAGGGTTTCCTGCCTGAGCAGGGGGTGGACTCGATGACCTCCAAGGTCCCTTCCAACTTTATTGTTAACAACAACAACAACAACAACAACAACAATAATAATAATAATAATAATAAGTGGTGCTCCAGTTGTTTTGGGATTGCTCCCAAGGCGGCTATTACTATTGGTACTACCCTTGCTTGCTTTTGCCACAGTCTTTCTATTTCTATTTGTAGGTCTTTGTATTTTGTTATCTTCTCCAGTTCTTTCTCGTCTATTCAGTCTGAACATCTGGCTGACTGTGCGATGATCCATAATAATAATAATAATAATAATAATAATAATAATAATAATAATAATAATAATAATAATAATAATAATAATAATAATAATAATAATAATAATAATAATAATATAAAGTTGCATGCTTAAGAATCAGGCTTAGGCTACTTTAGAGAATAGCTTCAAGTCCAACAGAGGAGCCAAAGCTACAAGTGAGATATTTTTCCAGAATCTCCTTTAACATAGTTATTTAACATTCCAATAATTAACAGAACATAAATTGATTGCTTGGACTGAGCACTTCAAAATACAGATAAAGTATGTGCCACATTGTCTGATGCCACAGTTTGTACATAGAAACTGGACATCTTAGGAACAGAGGTTTGCATAGGTCAGTGATGGTGAACCTTTTAGAGACTAAGTGCCCAAACTGCAACCCAAAACCCACTTATGCATCCGAGTGACGGGTGGGTGTGGCCCATTGGCTGGGTGTGGCCCATTGGGTGGGCGTGGCCAATTGGGTAGGCATGGCATCTTTCCTGCCTGGGCTGTAGGTGACATAGGGAAATGCCTGAATTTTGAAGTGCTCCATTTTTAAGCAATCACATATTATTTTCCCGAATGTACAAAGTGGCCTGCAGCAACCAGGAATTATACAAATTAGGGAGTATGTTTTGTGTAAGGAGGATGGAATCAAGCTAGTTTTCTCAGCCAAAAAGCAATGACTTCGTTTTTATATACTAAATGTCAAAAACAGTGGCTGACTTATGATTTCTGTGATATTAGTTGAAAGCTTTCATTTTTGTAACATAATAAGAAATTACATTAGATAGTCACAATGATTGTGCCAGCTGACGTCAAGGCAGCATATCAGACATTTAGAGAAAAGAAAAATAAGATAGAATTTGGCATACATTCTCAAATCTACTTTATCAACTTGCCATTGTGTCTTCTCCACATTGCTTTGATAAAACTAAAAGGGTAGAAAATGATTTTCTATCAGATATTCAGACAGTGAATAGACTTTAATAACTCAATATTTTCTTTTGAACAATTGCGATCTGTAAGACCAATTAAGCAATCAGTTTTCTTGTAGACTTCTCCTGAGTTATAAAAACAGATAATAAAAGCTCTTATTGAAGAAAAAACTTACACATTTTAAAATCCAAGACTTATTCACAAAATGTTTGCACCTGAAGTTTTTCTTCCATCTGAAGAGAATCAAAAAATCTTTGTTCTGAAAAAATAAATATTATGATACTTTTTTTAAGGAAGATAATTAACTCCAAATGAATAAAACCATTTTGACTCTATGTTGTCCCACCATAGAGTTCTTTAAAATGAAAAGTAAATGTTAATAAACTTAGGGCCATGAGTCTGATTCCACAGGAGAGAAACAACAGGAGCTGGAGCTTAGGAAGGAAAATTTCCCAGAAAAGAGAAATAAAAACAAATTTTCAAATGATATTTCTGTGAGGAAAAATACTGTCTGTAAAACAATATGCCTGTATAAACTGCTTCAAAATGAAAACAAAAATGCTACAACAAAAAAGACACAGGAAATCAAAGACGTTAGAGTTTTAGACACTGTGTCAAGGAAGTGAAAAGTCAGAATAAATTGAGATTGATGAAGAATAATAAAAAAGGATTTAAATATGTTCAGACTAAGAGGAAAATAAACAGAATGCCAACAGTTTAATAAAAAAAGGCAAAATGGTGATTTGTATCAAAGAAAAAACAGACTGATTCAATTCCTATTTTGGTGACTGTTCTACTACTCCTGCATTTAAGTGCAGGATTTAAGATTGAGATTTACTTGAACAGTTTCAATCTTCAGGAAATGTAGAATTTTAGTAGAGGTACTAAAAGGATTGTTTGATGGTTGGGGGAAAACTATATAGACCGAATAGTTATAAAGAGAGCTAAGATGACCAAAGAAGCAGATGGATGAAGACAAATGTTTACATTTAAAAAAGGAATGATCTGGGGATAATAATCCAAACACTTGGGAAGATTCTAGAGCAGATAATAAAGTAATTGTTCTGTAACTATTCAGAGAATGTCATAGTTATTATCAGAAATACCCCTTTATGGATTTGTCAGGAACAAAACATTCAAAAAGAGACTGGACAATCATTTGTCTGAAAAGGCATATGGTCTCATGCTTGAGCATGGGGTTGACTAAAAGACCTCCAAGCTCTATTTTTCTATTTTCTATATTCAGGGTAATATGATTTTTTACTGGGAAATTCCTTAGTAGAATATGGGAATACTTGTATTTTACAAATGCTTTGTAACGTTCTGATTGAGAAGTTAGATATAAGTGCTTAAGATGGCATGAAAATTAAGTGGCAATTTACAGGACGGAGCAAAGTTATAAACTTTCCACAACGGGCAAAGGTAAAAACAAAGTAGTGATTTTCATGCCATTAAAAAGCAAGTATGTCTTTTTTCAGGTTTTAGATTCTACTCCTGATTATCTCAGCATTGCCTGTACACGGACTAGTATTTTGCTTCACTTAGAACAGTGTTTCTCAACCTTGACAATTTTAAGGCATGTGGACTTCAACTCCCAGAATTCCACAGCCAGCAATGCTGGCTGTGGAATTCTGGGAGTTGAAGTCCACATGCCTTAAAATTGTCAAGGTTGAGAAACACTGACTTAGAAGAAAGTGTCTTCCGGTCTTTAATGACAAAGCACCCCTTGAGGAAAATATGAGTACTATAAAGTTCTGAACTTAATAAAAGAATAAAGAACAAACCTTGGAGTAATATCAAGTAAAAAACTGTCTCCAGATGAACTTGACTCCTGTCCTTGACTAGAAGGTTTTATTTGGTTTTGTTTTCATGGTGACAATACAGAAACAGTTTATCATTATTGCCTCCTGAGATGATGATGACTGTTATTAGTATTTCTTGTTTGGTAATCAGAATGATCAGGTGGCTAAAAACTAAGTCCTACAAAAGGAGATGGACAGGACAGGAAATATTTTACTTTGACAAAAGAAGACTAGTGAACAAGTTGATGCATTTTTGGGGGATCTCAGCTATGATGGCAACATGCTGAGCTGTAGTTTAAATTTCTCGTCCCTTGTGAGATGGTGAAAACCATAACGAGACTGCTCATTAAAAATAATTGGTAAGTATAAATGTTAATTAAGTTGTCTACTAAGTTTAGAACGTTAGGGTGACAACCTGCCTCATAAACATAAGATAAAAGCTTCTCTTCCACTGTCTCACCTAACCTGGATACCACTGTCTCTAAAAGAGCTGAAAAAATTCTTACCAAGTGGTTCTGGGCCACAGAATTTGTCTTGTTCTGAGAATATAAATGCTTTGACTGACAGTCTGATCAAATATCAAATGTGAGATCTAGAGAGAACTCCTAAGAAAAAGCTACTGTCCAGATTTGAATCAAGTGAAATTATAAATTTCAAACTGCTTGTCATAATGCAGTTAGCAGTGTATATATTAAGCACAAAATATTGGAAGTGTTTGAAAGCAATTTGATGAAATATATACAAAATTATTTAGGAAATTCAGAACGCAAAACCTGCAAAAGTTTAGCTTTATATCAGATAAAGAGGGAAATAATATATAAAGTGTATAACTGAGACAAAAAAAGAAATTAGGCATTGGTTTTGAAAATGAGGCACAAAGGAATTTGTGACCCATTATTGATTAGAGATGGCTCAATCTGTTGTTTTCAGTTTCTCATTCTTTTTGTGAAAATACCAATTTCGCAGAATCATAGAACTGAGGAGTTTCAAGGAACCACAAAGATTATTTATTTTATCAACCTGCACTATAGAAAAAAACCAATCAAACCACACCTAGCAGGTGGCTCTCCAGACTTTACTTAATTATCTCCATATATGTAGAACCTACAACCTCCATAGTTACTTACTTGAACTTGCACGTTTTCTTTGAATGATCCATGCTAAAAAAAATGCATTTTAGAATTTTTTTTTACTTCAAATATATGGGCCCAAACATTTGATAAAGCTGTAAAAACTTGACTGTTTCTCCAAAACCTGGGTAAGAGGGTGATCTGTTCCTTAAAAGTATACCTCGGTTTCTATGATTGTAATTGAGTTGGCCAATTCTTTTGTCAATGAGCTATTTTGTTCTATTTCAATTGCCTAGCGTTACTTTTAGGACTGGGTAGGATAAACATTAATTCATGTATCTTAAAAGAATATTTATGTATGTGACTTTTGTTAATTGTTTTACCTAATATTATGCATATGAGTCCAAGGCCGATCATTTCCAAGGGAGATGACTGTGGCGTTCGTTGCTAGGATGCAGAGTGGAGCTTTACAGATGAAACTGAAGCCAATGGCTGTGATGAGTGACCAGAGGTTATGGCGGAGCCCTGTGACGGCTGAGGTTAAACAGCAATGCTGCAATACCAAAAACAGGTATGTGGACCAGGGCCAGGCAGTGGAGAATGCTGGAATTGGCTGTCTATGTAAGAGCAACAGTGGTGGCCAAGGGTGGTGGCCCAGGAGTGGGTCCCAGATGCAGTGCAAGACTGTGGCCAGAGCTCAGTGGTCTCTGGGAAAGATTTTGGAAGATCTAAAATCAAAGCCAGTGAGGTCAACCTGTAGCGAATTGTGGTAAGAAGAATAGAAAAGACCTTGGGAGCATTGTGGCCAATTGAGTGGAGTGGCGTGAAGGAGACAGTGGTGATTATGCTAGAAAAGGTCTGAAGCATCTGAGCATTCACTTCTTCAGTGAGAACCTGGGAGTGGCAGATTTTGCACCATCCATCAAGAGTGAGAGGTGGGTGAGTTTGCCCTCCCTCTGACTGGCCCATGAGAGGGACAAGATTAGGAGGGAGAACGTTGTAGGAGGGGAGGGGAGATCCATGCCACATTTTGACCTTCCATAAGACCTTGAAGACATGGCTATACCAACTAGCCAAGGGTCCCAATGGGAATGGGGCATTTTGGAGATGACTAATGGAGTAGATAACATTCTACCACCTTTCTTTGCACAGTTTGCCCTCTTCCTCTCAATCCTGCTTAGTTTTATTTTAATTGAATTTTAAATTTATGGTCCTTGACTATTGTTGTAATGTTTTATATGCATTTTAATTGAATATCTGTAAGCCACTGGGAATCAACAGGAGTCTGTAAGCCAGCAAGAATCACTCTAGCCAGACGGGCAGCATACAAATCAAATAAAGAAATATTTATTTCCATATTTTATAGACTTTTGCAGGAGTACATTTATTTTTATATAGACTCGTTCCAGATAGTCAGTCAGTGGCAGATTGCCTTGCAAATTTTTTTTTAAAAAAGCTTTGTATATTGAAATAGTGAAATTTCATTATTTTCTACTAATACAAAACCATGTCAATTAATTGCAAACCTTGACATTTGAAATGAAAGTTCACATGTATAAAACATAACCATTTTTCTCTTCTGCTACAATAAATATTGGTTTCAGTCTCTTGTAGGATAACAGTGACATTAGTTACAAAATTGATAGTTAACCAAGCCTAACTATGGAAAAAAAATAACAACAAATTGTTCTACCAAATGGAACATGAACTGACATTGTGAAAATAGGTCTTGATTCTTTACTTACATGATTAAATCCACTTTAACCCACAATGTATTCTAATTACGAGCATAACTTGAAAAATGAAGTTATTTAATCTCATGTCTCACAGTACCTTTTGCCTAAAATGACTGCTGAACATCTGAAAAAATAAACACATAAAACTCTTCTCATTCATTTACACCTATTCATGCAGGAATAGGTTGTTAAATTACTGGATGATTATTTGCGCATGCTGGTGCTTTTAAAGCCACATACCATATTAAAAATTTGTCTTCATTTAAATTGCTAAACAGCAAGGATTTTTAAATTTAAGGGGTTAAACTTATAAGCAAGACAATAACAAACTTTTTAACTTCATATTAGCCTTACAAAAATCTCCATTACAATTTCTTTCCCTATTTAGGTAAGCTAACATAACATATTCAAAAAATTATATTCATGAGTGTAACTAACATTAAGTCAATGCAAAGTGACAGAAATACTTACCCAAACATATGTGCCACAAAGATGCAAAAAAAATCTCTTTACCAAAGAAAAACTACAGGCTGTAGGATAGATTACTGATTTTTCATTTGATTTTTTTTTATCATTTTATATGATTTTTTTAAATTATTGATCAATCCTGAATGCTAAAATGGATAGTTCATTTTCTAAAGTACAATGACCTTTATATACAGCATTCAGCAGTTTTGAAAAAAAAACCATACCAGAATTAAACAAATCTTAAAAGCTGAATTTCCATTTTAGTCTGCAATTTCCTTACTACATTTTATTAAACCATTTAATTTTACAAGATATACTAATCTGTGTTTCTGTATGTTGCTGCATATGCTTCTTAATGGAAGGAAAAATTAATTTCATCAATGGAAGAACAACTAATTAAATTGTGGATTGTGCTTTAGGGTCTAAAATAATTGTACTTTAAAAGTAAACCTGCCACACTATTTAATTTAGTTTGGAAGATATTTTTACATTACAAGTTAATATAATATGGATTTGTACCAAAAGAAATGTAGGTTTCTTTCTAGATTAAGTTTTAATGCTTTATTATGTAAGATCCCTTGAATAGACTTCTAGTAATATAGACCGAATTTATCATATTTTACAATTTCATTTTATGCTTCTACTGATCCCGACATTGGTATTCTGCTTATAGTTTCATAGTAATCTTCAGGGTTTTTTTTAAAAAAAATGACAATTGTCAGTAATTTAATCAACTTGTGATACTTGTCAATCCCTTATTAATTTTATTCATCTATTTTTCCTTTTCAGTTTATATATTTTTCTTAAGATGTGAAATAAAATATATTAAAAAATATCTAATATGCTAAAAAGAAAAAAGCATGGTCTTGCTCTTCCAAAAGGCTATGAAATCTCATCCTGCCTTAGGAATTGAGCCAGGATAAAAGATAGGCCTATATAGATATGGTTTATATGGTTGAGTTTATTCTCTGGAACCTTTATTAGGGTTTTATTATTATTATTACTACTTTGTCCCAAAGGTGCTTTTTCAAAAAGCAACTGGAATTGTTTTTCCTTGAAGATGTTTCACTTCTCATCCAAGAAGCTTCTTCAGTTCTGACTGAATAGTGGAGGAGGGAAGGATTAATATTGTTTGCAGTCATCTGGTCATTAGCACTCTTTCTGAGGGTTGTTGAGGCCACTTGGAGGTTTATCTGTGTCCTCAAGGTCACTGAATAGTGCAAATGGAACTGCTGAACTGCATTGTTAGAAACTTGGAATTCCTTTGGTAGATAAGTGGCCATATAAACTTTCAATATAAATAAAATTAGAGAAGGGTGATAAGTCTAACCCAGGGTTGTTTTTTTTAGCAACTGGTGTTTAACATGTGATACCTGTAATTTAATAGACAGCATTTAACTATAAAGACTGCTTATCCTTAATAGGGTAAACTGCAGTTTAGCTACGTGTTTTGTAAATCATCTACAGCTTGATTTTCTAAGATGTATTCTTTTATTCGCTAATATTTCTATTTTAGTATATTTAGTGAAAGTTAATTTGAAGAAGAGGGAGTCAACCAATTCTCCAAAGTACCTGAAAGCAGGACAGGAAGCAATGGATGGAAACTAATCAAGGAGAGAAGCAACCTAGAACTAAGAAGAAATTTCCTGACGGTGAGAACAATTAATCAGTGGAACAACCTGCCTCCAGATGTTGTGGATCCTCCAAAAAATTGGAAGTATTTAAGAAGAGATTGGACAATCATTTGTCTCAAATGGTATACTGTAAGGTTTTCTGCCTGAGCAGGGGGTTGAACTAGAAGACCTCTAAGGTTCCTTCCAACTTTGTTATTCTATTATTCTGCTGGTAGGTTTTACATTTTTAAGTGTTAGATTAGAGTCAAATATATATTTTTCAAAACATAAAGAGATATAAGCAAGAAAAAAAAATCCAGAAATATGAAATAGCAAAAGACTATTGCACTTTTTCAGTTGACACTATTAATGCATAGCTGGAGGCAGATGAAGCAAATAAATTTATACTAAAGTTTAGTTTGCATTCCTTCATACAACAGATACTGTCATGACACTGCCTTACATCTGATAAGGACTCACTTCTCACTTTCAACTTTGGTCTACTGTCAGAAACAGAAGAAAAAAAATCAAATGGCAAAGTTAATACTAATGGGAAAAAATGTACTGAACATAGTATAAAACAATGGCAAAACCTCTGACCTGTGCAGAAATTCTAAGACTCTTCTCAGGTGTCACAACTTTTAATGTTCTCAAGTGAGAGCCAACTAAAGAGTCAAGAAGAATAGTGAGGAAGAAGTTTATTCGCTAGTTTTCCCTGCTGGCATGGCCTGTGCAAATGATTACATATCAAAATCATATAATCATAGTTCTGTATCGGTCAAATCTCATAAATATCCATATTATTCCCACACATATTAGTCTCGCCCAACAGATCAATAAAAAGTTAGATTACAAAAATTATATTACAAAATGAGAGGAAAAAGAGAGTCCCATGGAAAAGAAATAATAGGAAGTTTTAATGGGATGAGTGAGGAAATATGAGGACAATAACCTGGGCCATTTTTTTTTATCTAATTAGAAAAAAAAGTGGTCCTAGCATATCAACAAGAAAATGAATGTCTTCCAATTGATGCTGTGGCCCACCAATTTTCTGTCTCTGATTATGTATCCTAGATATCTGATAATAAATAAATGAAGTAAATTGCATAAACTATATTGCACAATGTTAAAGCATAATATTAAAGAACACTAATAAAGAATAGCATAAACAATTTAACTGATTTTTAGGAGAAAGGATTCCAAATTGAACTACTCTAGAAAGTCTACAAAACTCCTATTTATTTTGGTAAGCTCCATCTTTTCTATCATACAATCTAAGACTACATTGTGAATTCTTGCTCTAAAGCAGTGTTTCTCAACCTGACAATTTTAAGGCATGTGGACTTCGACTCCCAGAATTCCACAGCCAGCAATGCTGGCTGTGGAATTCTGGGAGTTGAAGTCCACATGCCTTAAAATTGTCAAGGTTGAGAAACACTGCTAAAGGCATAAAAACATGAAGGTAGTTCTTCTTTCATTAAAGAAGAGCAGAGAGGGGCAAAGAGGAACTTTGAATCAATAAGCCAATGTAATTTTAGTTGAAACAGAATCTGTTGCCTTCTGATTAGTGTGGTCAAAGGATACAGTGATCCTAATTTGATTTAAGATTAACCAATCCAACAAACAGTGCTGGGGACAGATTTTTTTTCTCTAGCTATAATCAGGGCCTTTTTTTGTCATAGAACGCCCAGAACGGAGTTCCGGCACCTTTTTTGGAGGGAACCTTGTAGGGTAGGCAAGGCGGGTTGTATGATGTGTGTGAGTTCCTGCACTTTTTTTTTTTTTTTTTTTTTTACAAAAAAAAGCACTGGCTATAATAAATCTTTTCTGCTTCTTTTCCCTCCTTCTTCTGGGGAAAAAGTAAGGAGGACAAAGAAGCAGATAACACATTTTATAGCTTGCTGGTCATTAAAATGGCATTTAAGGTTTAATAAATATTAGACATTATTCTAGACAATTACAGTAGTCTTGAACTTATGATTGGTCATTTAGCAACTGTTCAAAATTATGACAGACCACACACCCCAAAAGCTACTTATGACTTGGATCTGAAGTTACAGCGTCTGCAGTGTCACTGCAGTCATTCACCCTTACAATTGACCACAGAGATGCTGCACCAGCCCCCCCTTACCTATCTCACCTCCATCCTACCCCTAATGGTCCCCACAGTCTTTGGGCCTAAATCCCACCTGGTTGAGTCCCACACACTCTTTCCCACCCCTGTCACTGATCACTCATTCGGATGTCCATTCTATGGGTTCATTGAAGCCTAAACCTAACCCTGAACAGATTTCCACCACAATAGAATTTTCCCCTATATTTTACCAGGGAATGAAAATAATTGGGATTGGAAGTGTATAATGAGACTCTCCAAATCTCTCAGTGATACTTGTTTTACTCTCTAAAGCAGTGGTTCTCAACCTTTTTAATGCCGTGACCCCCAACCGGTCGTAAGTCGAGGACTAAACCGGTCGTAAGTCGAGGACTACCCAACCGGTCGTAAGTCGAGGACTTTCCCTGCCCGGGAGTGCTGCACGTGCGTGGTTCCGCCCCCTGCGCCGGCCGAGGCATAGCTGGCAAGCGGCAGAGACGGAGCAGGCCGACCACCAGCTGGACCAGCCCAAGGGAGGTAAGGCACCCGCCGGAAAAGGGGAAAAAAATGGCCTTGCTTGGCGACCCCCGTGAAATGGTCGATCGACCCCAAATGGGGTCACGACTCATAGGTTGAGAACCGCTGCTCTAAAGTCATGGAAGCTTAAATGGATATATCACCCAATAGGAATTTCCCATGTATTTTGCCTTATTAACTCTAAAACCTCTAATAATGAAGCATCCATTTTATATGTTGAACTTCACAGGGCTTGGGCATCCCAATGCCCATTGACTGAAACTCCTGCTTTTAGCTTTGTTGCTGTGCTTACTCTTCTCAGCTCCTGAAGCCCCATAAGCAACATCATGTCTTCCAATCAGACACTAAGCCTTTTACGGGACAAACTATTTCAACGTCACCTGGCATTTGGATTGCTTATTGCATCAAGCTCTGAAGAAATGAATAATATCCTTGCTTTAATCCACTATACTTGCATATTTAATTCAGCCCAGTACTGTGTAAATATTTGGGAATCTCAGCTATAATCTTAAAAATTACAATTTCCTTAAAGAAAAGGAAACCTTGTAGGTCTCATTAACTCTGTTTTTCAAATGTTGCATTTGCTTTTTCAGCTCTTAGATGCCCATGGAGAATTGATGAGTATCTGTTTTTAAATAGGAAAGGAGAAAATGGAAACAAGGGGCAGATGTACAGCTGTATTTGTGTTACCGCTCTTCTCCAGTTATTGCTTGCAGGGGGCTTAAGGGGAGAAAGCATAAGATTCATGAGCATTTCTGATTGCTAAAAAGGAAAACTAGTGTCACCCCGTGTCATATTTGCAATTAAGAAACTAATGGATAGATGAATTAATCAGGTGTTACATGAACAAAATATCTCGCCATTTTAGCTTTGGCTGTTACGATAACTGGCTACATTTAGGAAAATATCACATTGCATTCTTCCTTCCAAATTAATATTCCTCTGTAAAAATGGATTTTATTGCTTTAAGCGAATTGCTATTTCAGGGTAAGAAGAATTATCTAAAACCCTTTGTAACCTGTAGAGTTAAGCATGCAGAAATATTTCAGTTGGGTTGAAGAACTTACTTTGGTACTGGAATGTATCATGGAAGTTTATCTAAGTAATCTAAAAGCTAGAAGTCTGAATAAGCAGCTTTAGAAAATGCACGCTGCTTTCCTCCAAATAACAGCTGCAGATTAATTACATTTAGCTAAATGAATAAATTTAAGTGTCTCTTTTTTTTCTCATATATTTTATGAATTTTCTAACAGCAATGTCAAAGCAAAAAGATACATGGAAGCAAAGCATTTGCTCCCCAAAACTTGTTCTAGTTCATGGCTAATTCCTCCCATTAATTAATTAAACATGGCTAGTTCCTCCCATTCTTTTTTATATGCTTTTATATGAACAATTGGATGCACTGGAAGAAAATTGGGTGTTCTATTCTGTCAGGACTACATAATGAAGACAACCTAAGATTAATAAAAGTCTATTAAAAATTTTTCATCATCAAAAATCCTCAAAAATAAAGCAAGGCCAAAAAAAAAGTATTTTAAAATATGCTATTGAAAGTTGTATGAAAAAAGTAGTAGTTCTGTTTAAAGAGGATCTTATATTGGGGCATTTGTAATGGCACAGTGGTTAGAATTCAGTATTGCAGGCTAATTCTGCCAACTGCCAGCAGTTCGATTCTGACTAGCTCAAGAGTGACTCAGCCTTCCATCCTTCCAAGGTCAATAAAATGAGGATCCAGATTGTTGGGGACAATATGCTGACTTTGTAAACTGCTTAGAGAGGTCTGTAAAGCACTGTGAAGCGTTATATAAGTCTAAGTGCTGTTGCTAGTGCTATTTGAATTTTAAAAACAGCATGAGAGAAAATTATACATCAAAAATGAAAATCTCATGATTTGCATTTTTAAAAATTCTTGGGAAATTTATGTTGTATAAATTAGAAGAAAATGTCTAGGAATACTTTGTATGCAATAATATATTTTGAATAGAAAAGGTTTTCTTAAAAATATATTTTTTAAATAAAATGCATTTTAAAATGAGCAGATTTTTCTCTCTATCCAATAAGATGTGCAGAAACTAGAAGTAACAGCTTAGGAATATCTACTTTCTTTACATATTGAAAATTGTTCTAGGTGACTTCATCTGTTCTAACGTACTTTCTTGTAGAATTATTCTTCATTTATTCTTCATTCATTATTCTCAATTATTCCAATAAACCTCATCAGGTTCTTACAGTACATGTTGGAGGGTTCAGTGTTGGCCTTTGGTGCTTGCTACATCCCCATCTATCTTTCCATAACTGTCCTTCCCACAAGTAGTCTGATTTCTTATTTTTCCTATGTAAGAGTTGTTCAGCAAAATTATTAGAGAAATGCCTTGACTCTTCAGCCTTTTCATGTTATGCACATCACCAGCCAGTGAAAAACTGCCTGGGTAAGAAAGTGGTTGTCCTCAGAAAAATGAAGCATGGACTATTTGAGTTTCAGGAAATGGCAGTTTTTATAGGAAGCTGATCCACCTTGCTTGCTTTACTTCATGGATTAAAGCAGGAAAGCAAATGTGTCAAAACTGGGAGAAACATGTGTGTAAAGTGGAAGAGCCAGATTTTGCAAAACCTAATGCCTCCTTCCCCAACTAATGTTTCTCAAACTAGGCAACTTGAAGATGCTGTCTGGAGAATTCTTGGAGTTGAAGCCCACATATCCTCAAGTCACCAATGTTAACAAGCAGTGCTCTAGACAGCTGCAGTCAGATGCACAACAAGGCTCTTTTGTCTTACTCCACTCCTCCCCAAATGGTGACAATCTGCTTAGTGGGCTTGTTTTGAGCGAAGGTTTGGGGCTGCTTGATTTATTGTTCACTTTGCTAGATTTCAATCAGGATTTGATAGGCAGTAGGTTCTGCTTGGTAGTATCATTAGTTATAATGCCACTTTCTATCCAGAATAAGGGACAGGGAAGAAGAAAAATCAGATAATTCTAGAACAAGGAGTATTGTATGCCTGGATCACTCTGGAAGTGTGACAGGCATTGAATCATTGCTGCTTCATATGGTACATCTAATTATGTCACCATCAAAAGATTGATAAAGCATAAGAATCTGTACATTGTGAAATTGCCATGAATTTCTGCTAGGTGAAAAGGACTCCTTTACCTAGGTGAGGGGTCTTCAAACGTGGCCCTTTTATGACTTGTGGACTTCAACTCCCAGAATTCCTCAGCCAGGCACGCTGGCTGAAGAATTCTGGGAGTTGAAGTCCACAAGTCATAAAAGGGCCAAGTTTGAAGACCCCTGGCCTAGGGGCAACTTCTGTTTCTCTCATGAGCTAAGCAAAATATGAAGACATCACATATTGTACATTTTTTAAACCTACACAATAAAATTAATTTTTGTTTACAGAAGAAAAGTTTACTTATTTTCCTAGAGAGTAACAGCCTGAAGCCTCAGATCATATAGCATCCTCAAACTTTCCTTTTCCTTTGGAAACTCAAGGCTAACTGGTTGCTGGCAATCAACACAATCCAACTATGTTTAGGCAGGAATTGCATCAACACTATACTATAACTTGCTTCTTATTTAGATTTGGTGTATCAGTGGTTGCATTTTTTGCAGTAGAAGAAATTCTGTTCAAATGTTCTATATTTCTTAAAGAGAAATAAATTGTATATTCATCTTCCAAGCCAAATCAAGTTACTCAGTATGACTGGATTGATCTTTCACTACATGTAAAAACAGCAGTTGAATTGAAATGATATATTATTGAGAGCAATAATGTTGTTCAACATCTGTTTTATTGGAACTACAAATCAGTACTTCTAATGAAGAACTAAAAAAAATCCTACTTAACAAGTGCAATATTGACAATTACAAATTTAGCTTTATCATCACATTGCAATAAGAGTTTATCTGTTTATCTGTCTTTACTTGTTTATACTGAAGAGGCAGCTTAAATTGCAAGTGCAGAAGAATGAAGACAGTATCAATTTGCCATTAAAATCCATTAAGTTATGGAATGGAAGATATATCTATTTATGTATGGATATAGATATATCTGATGAGCCATGGTTTTCCAAAATATATGATGAGACCTTTAATTAACTCAGTTTGAGTATGTGTGACCCTAATTAAATTTTATTTCTTTTCTTCTGGCAGTAAAATAATTAACTTATTCAAACTATGCAGAGTAAAAACTGATTAGTAGCTAATAATGAAATATGTCAATACAAGCACAAAAGGCTTTGAAATAAAGTAATTAACATTTTGTTCCTATGTGAATCACCCTTATGAGCTATGAGGCTGTATAGTGAAAATGCTTATACAGTACTATCAACTACAGCTAATAAAGAATTTTGTTAGATTTGAAATACTGAGTTGACAATATCATCTTCATTAGAGACAAAGAAGCAGAATGACACCAGCATTGTATTACATCAAGTTTTGTTGGCATAGTTCTCCATAGTCTGAAGCTGAATATGATGTTAAGTCTGGGTGGATGATGATATAATAGCAGTAGCACTTATACTTATATACTGTACCACTTCACAGTGCTTTACAGCACTCTCTAAGCTAGGGGTGTCAAACTGCTGGCCCGCGGGCCGGATGCGTCATCCAGAAGCCACACCCACCCCATTGCTGGCAATGACAAAACCGTTCCAATATGTTTCACAACATTATGTGACATCGCAAGTTTGACATGTCTGCTCTAAGCAGTTTACAGAGTCAGCATATTGACCCCAACAATCTGGGTCCTCATTTTACTGACCTTGGAAGGATGGAAGGCTGAGTCATCCTTCAGCCTGTCAAGATCAAACTCCTGGCTGTGGACAGAGTTAGCCTGTAATACTGCATTCTAACCATTGTGTGTAATGTGTGTTACACTTGAGAACCATGTTAGGGAATTATTTAAGCAATTTGAATATAAATAAGTGTTTTAGAGTGGAGCTGTTGAGCATAAGAGTATAAGCAGTAGTAGCAAATATATAGCTTGCACGTAGGCTTTAAGATGGAGTAGTTATTGTATTAGATAGAGTTAGATGTAAGTGAAATTGATTAGAAAGAACAAGATACAAAAGGAGGCAGACTTAACTAATGGAGCTTGTTATGTTGTTGTACAGTACAAGTTAAATATTGTTACCACTGTCTTTGAGTTTTCTTTGTAACCAATTGTATTCCTGCACAATTGTGACTTTTTCCTGCTCAGTTATAAATACAGTCATTTCCATATGTGCTTGAGCTGGCCTTGCAAACCTATCATAAAGTGTTTAAATTAATCTTAGTTTAGTAGACAAAATAAACCTCAGCTGGAAAAGAGAAACAAAAACTGTAAATCAAGAAATTCTCTCTTATCTATTTTTGTCTAAAAGGTTTACTGTACTTTTCGTTCTGAATTCGTTCCAATATCTCAGGGGTTGCCACAAAGAAGAGGGAATCAAGCTATTCTCCATAGCACCTGAAGGCAGGACAAGAAGCAATGGATGGAAACTAATCAAGGAGAGAAGCAACCTAGAACTAAGGAGAAACTTCCTGACAGTTAGAACAATTAACCAGTGGAACAACCTGCCTCCAGAAGCGGTGAATGCTCCAACACTGGAAGTTTTTAAGAAGAGACTGGACAGCCATTTGTCTGAAATGGTATAGGGTTTCCAGTTTGAGCAGGGGGTTGGACTAGATGACCTCCAAAGTCCTTTGCCAACTTTATTATTATTGTTATTGTTATTATTATTGTTATTGTTATTGTTATTAATGTTATTGTTGTTGATGGTGATGATGATCACTTTGTCTACCTATCGAGTCCTTACCAAGGACCTGGGATAGGCAGATGTGGATGTTCGATGGTATTACAGATATCGTTGCAGGATGGAAGCAGTTCCTAGTAAGGCCGCCTTTTGCAATTGACTAAGGGCAAATTTGTCAATGCCAATGGTATTCAAGTGGTGCTCCAGTTGTTTTGGGATTGCACCCAAGGTGCCTATTACTATTGGTACTACCCTTGCTTGCTTTTGCCATAGTCTTTCTATTTTTATTTGTAGGTCTTTGTATTTTGTTATCTTCTCCAGTTCTCTTTCTTCCATTCTGCTGTCTCCAGGCACTGCCACATCCACTATCCAGACTTTTTTGTCTTTCTTATTCGCAATTGTTACGTCTGGGGTGTTATGTTGCAGGTTCTTGTCTGTTTGAATTCTGAAGTCCCAGAGCAGTTTAATTTTATAATTTTCTATGACTTTCTCTATTTGATTATGATGATGATGATGATGATTAAACACCCTAGTCTTGCTGCAAAGCAAAGGTTAGAATTCTTTGTTTTGAGACAAGAATACTTCTGATAAAATTAGAACATAGGAATGCTTTCAAGCAATGCTTTCAGATTACTCCTGGTAGGACCAAAATCATGTAGAATAAGATGTTTGATTTTCCACACCTTCATAAGAGATCTACTGAATTTGAAAAACAGGATTCTGCATGCAGATATTCACAACTATATTAGTAATATTTATATGGTTATTTATTTTTTGAAAGATCAAAGTCATTGTCCCTAGATTTTAAAAAATGGATTCTAATGAAAATAGTTCTAATGACTTCTACATAGGAAATAAGAGTGATAGTGATCCAGGTTTTTTAATTACTGTAGCATCATTAAATTAGAAGACAAAAAGAAAGAATCAAGTATGTGTTTATTTTTGTGTTACTTTACATGAGAATTAGGGATTGATCTTTACATTTGATTTAAAGACAATTGATGAAATCATTTCTTGAAATCAAATATTAGATTGAATTGCCAGATCAGTTAAGAGATTTTGTATATCTCCAATAGATCTCTAAAATGTATAGCTATAGGATGAGCCTATCAAATTATAAAGTTGAGAATAAAGGAAGTACTTGTGATGATCCAGGGCATGGCACAGAGGCAACACAGTCAGCTGACAGTTCAAACTGCCCCTTTAGTGCTCCAAATGTTCCCCAAATGCTCCCACGTTTCTGGCAAGTCCCAGAGTAAGTAACACACACACACACACACACACACACACCTTCAGCAGCCTCTGGCTGCAAGTAGTTTCAAAAGTTTTTCACTTTCTCAGGCAGGAAAAGTGTGTATATGGAACAAGCAGTCCTCTTTCAGGTTTGGACTCACACACAGTTGCTGGATTAGAACAGCAATTTACTCAAGGCCAAGTGGATAACAAAGAAAGGAACATACATCAAAATCTAACGAGAGTCTGTGGAAATACAAGCTTGCCTGAGTAGTTTCAGAAGAGAAGACAAAATTCAACCTGAGGTTTGGAGAACCAAATCAAGTTTGTCAGCCACTCCAATGGTCAGAATTTCAGGGTTAAAAGTAGAAATCACAACACAGAGCAGGAGATCAGAGAGTTGTTTCCAACATCGGCAATGGCACACAAACCTCCAATAATTCAGCGTTTTTTCCCAACAAATGGCCCACCCCACAGCGTCTCTTCAAGTTTCAGTCCCCAGGTGTGTTTTGTGTAGAGGGGTGGGGCGCTCTCCTCCCGAATAATGAAGCCTGCCTGCGTTGTTCCCTCCTTCTCTCCACTCAGGAGGGGGTGGCCCTTGCTCATTGCTTGAGCTCTTGTCTCTCATGTTCATCCTGCCCCTGTTCCTCCTTGCCTTCAAGCCATCCCACTTTTGCCTTCAAGCCATCCCACTTTTGCCTTGGCCTGCTCCTCCCCATATTCCTCCGAAGCCGATGACACCTCCCCCTCGATCTCCAGTTCTGGCTCATCTTCCTCAGGCTCCGATGGGCATGACAGTACTTTATTAAGATGTGACTATTGAATAACCAGATATACTTATTTTACTGACATGGAAAATAGCCTAAATGCTGTTTCCCACTTTATTAAAATCAGGCATACCTGTAGATATTTTTGATGCAAGTTATCAAGATGAGAAATTGTTAAATACACTCCGCATACTTTTCCTTGTCTGTTTTAACCACTGAAATTCTGTAGGCCAGGGAATATTTTAATGTTAATTACCAGATGTTTTCTGCCAAGACAACTGGCAGTGCAGCTGCAAAGCCGAAACACTTAGTGGTGAGTTTTATCCGAACGTATTTTGGCACATATTTCTGGAGGCTTTTAATAGATAGATAGAAAGCTTATGTCTTTAAAGCCTCCTAAATCAGACCAAGATCTCTTTCTGTTCTGTTGGAAAGAGATTAAGCACAAAGTTTAATTATTTTAATGAGTATTAACAAAACAAAAGATTATTTTAGTGATATCTAGTACGGAAAACTGCATAACCTTTGACTTGAAAATTTTCCCTTGTCCATAGTGGAAAACTTTCCAGGAAAAAGTGTGATTGATATAGATATATTTTCTTGGTGTGTAAAATGATGTGATCGGGTATACCTTCACATCATTTTACACACCAAGGATTTCAACACTGAAATCCTTCCGATTCAGTTGGGCCCCTGTTAGAGGCAGCTTTGCTATTAGCTGAGATTGCAATACTTCTGTAGCCAGCCGACTGTGCTGCTACAGCTTCCTGAAATTAATCTCCTCCATTCAAACAAAAGAAACAAAAAACATTTTTTTTACTAGTCCACTACTCCTCATTAGCTTTTATTTTTATTTAATTTCCTTATAAATCAGATGCTAACTGGTTAATGGGATACTTTTGGGACTTAGTATTTTAAATTATTCTTGGCTCAGTCCCTTCAGCAACCCTTGGGCCTATTAAGAATTAAATGCTTTAGCTTTCTAGGACATCCTCCCGTTTTTGAAAATCGGATTCCCCCCACCCCCACTCAGATTTTAGAATTTCTACATTTTGCAATTGGTACAATTTTCCTCGGACATTGTTTCTCAAAAATTGAGGAGAAAAAGAAATAGTATTGTAAAAACACTGATAATTAAGTGCTGAACATAATTAAATTTCCACAATTTCTATGTCGGAAGAATATATACATGTATAACCTGTTACATGTTGTAGGAAGAATATATACATGTATATGTAGGAAGAATATATACATGTATATGTAGGAAGAATATATACATGTATAACCTGTTACATGCATCTTAAGAGGTAATGGAAATAAATACCTGTGTTGGAATGCTGCAAAAAAATCCCCAAAATCTTGAAGTAGGTAGGCAATTAAACAGCCTATTCAATTTATATAACATTTAGTAGGCTGTTAGTATTAATAGAAATCATTCAAGCACATTAAATACATGAGTACTATCATAATCCTATGAACCTAATAGTACAATCTGATAAATGTTTACTCGAAAGAGATAAACAGGTAAGTATAAGATTGCAATCCTAAATCTACAGTACATGTAATGTGAAAGGATGTAAATGAAAAATTGCTTGGGTGTATTACAAAGTGCACAGCAAGCATGTTTTCAGGTAAATGTAAACAGAAATTACTACCAGGAAGTTGACAGCTGTGAAGTTTAAGAATTTGTATTGTCAGACAGATACTTAAAAAGTAATTTCCCAGTGGGAATATGCAACCATGAATCAAGGCACTGTGATTCCAAAGCAGTTTGCTGAGCTAAAGTTTCTTCAGAACCAATTTACTGTTTACAAATATGCAAGAGAAGTAACCAAATGATAATTAACATAAAAGTTACACAGACTTCACTTTTAAAGGCTTTCTCAATTATTTCAGCAGTTTTGTTAGACTGCAGTACTGCTGAGTTATTCTTTACATATTCTTTAAAGAGGCAATTATTTTTCTTGAAATTATTTACATCTGAATAAGTTTTTAGATGGGTTATTATTAAATATAGAGGGGTATCCCTTTCTTAAATACATTGGCTTTTAGTAAGTCATGTTGTCTTAAATAGGAGGGAGAATGATAGACTACTTGGTTTTAAGGCTACTGAAGGGTTCTGGAACAAAAGGGAAATTGCTTTTGTCTAACTGTTGCTTTCTTGCTTTTTGTAATCAGCTTTTGCACCAGAGAAATTTCATGCAAGCTTGGGAAACATGTACATGGATGCGATATACCGAAGGAGGGAATAAGGGAATGATTGATGTCTTTCTTATGATGTAATGGCTCTGTTGTCTGATTTTCATTTGCTAACAAAGTTTATAAAGCAATGCTACCAACTTTCTAATGCGTGGCACTTCTGGATGTAACTCTGCCAGCATTCCAGATTGTTGGCCACCCAGCTGCTTAATTTGATCAAATAAAATGCTGCTTGATCAAGAAGTCTCCGCTTGGGTTATCTGATTAGATTGATATGGTAGCTCAAGTTCAAGTAAGGGACTGGACCTTACAGCTACAAATAATCATTCTGGTGATATATAAGGGCTAGCAATTTTTCAGAAATTAACTTTTAAAAATGTAGGCTTATTTCCTATTCATATACTGTGGCAGAAAATTAATTTGCTGTATTAAGACACTCAGCTAGAGGTGATGAGTTCTAGTTCTGCCTTAGGTTAAAACAAAACAGCTGGGTGATCTTGGGCCAGTCTCCCTTTCAATCCTAGGAAGCAGGCAATGAGAAATATCTCCTGAACATGTCCAGGCAGTCTCCAGGAGTCAGAACTGACTTGAAGGCATACACAACATTTTATGACTTGTTGATACAGTTGAAATGTACTACTGATTTCATTAATTGATCTTTAAAGCTGAAAATCAGTGCAAGGAAAGTTAGAATAAATTTGGCAACACATATTCAAATCTATTCATTGTGTCTGGGTCCCCAAGCCCCAATGACAAATGTGGAAGGATTAAATTATGCACACAGTGTGTGAAGAAAGTGCTTAACCATTTCCTTCACACAGAGTTCCCAATGAAATACCTGCTTTATTGGTTTCGGAATGATGATAAGGGAAAGTTTAATATCTCTACCATCATGATTACAAATCTGATTTTCTCCGAGCTGCTATTTAAAAAGAAATAAACCTAAAATATTGAATATATCTATAAAATATGCTGTTTAAAATATAACTAATTTTGGCTGTAACCTTATATAACATTCCCACAGGCATGTCCTGTCATATTAAGACTTCTTTGTTGTTTATTTATTTATTTATTAAATTAGCCAATAAAATCCCCTGTCTGATTTTTTTTGAAAAATGTTTAGAATAGCCTTTTTCATTGTCTTCTGTCCATGGATTTTGATATTGGTACCTACTGGATTACAGTATGAAAATTAGTAGGATTGCCACTTCTATTGTTGTAAAATTTCTCAAAGATAATAATGTAGTCTTGAGAAAGGCATATGAGATCTCTTCCTTGAAAAACTGAAGCATGTAAGTTACAGGTATCCTTTGTTATTCCCTTGCTACAATTTCATTGAGGAAGGAATTCTCATTGCCTAAAAAAAAAAATCCTTGCTTCTTGAAATTGTTTGCCTTTTTTTTTTTTTTTGAACAAATTAAGCAGTTTACAAATTCTGGAGCAATTATGGTATTTGTCACTGTGCAGTGAATGGCCATTGTCATTTTGCATTTCCAGCAGTATCTGGTTAGATTTCCATTGTTGCTTTTTTAATTTGGCCTGCTGGGTTTGTTATATTTAGAGTCACTTTGGACAGCAAAATGGGCAACATATTTCATTTTCATTTTTTCATTTTATTAAATTTATACCCCACCCTTCTCCCAGAGGACTCAGGGCGGCTTACAGCCAGTTTAAAAACAATAATACAATACCATACAAAATTTAAAAATAATACAATACCATACAAAATATGAAGTTAATCAATAAAACTAAAAGATAATTGCACTGATTTTAATAAGAGTAAGAAGGGGAGCATCAAGGTGATAGACTTGTAATTGTTTTTTTCTATTTTTGTTTATTTTCCTTTTGTATTATTAATTGTAGGCTTGTCTTTTAAAGTGACTGGTTGGAATAGGTATTTAATACTGATTTATACTCATGTATTATATCTTTCTACATCTATAATGGTAGAATTTATCACAAGTTGGCTTATTAGCTATAGTTTATCTATACATTTATTTTGAATTTAAATTCATTTTGAAAAGGACTATCAGGCACAGAAAGTATTTGAAATATCAAGGAGATATAAAACATGTGTTTCCTGTACTTCCTCATTGCTTCAGTGTTGACATAATGCACCTGAAGCCTGTATGATGTTTTAAGAACTTAGCGTTCAGTTTTAGACTATCTCTTGTTGAGAATGTGTTTATGGTATAAATCTAGATAAAGATTAAGAAGTGAAACTAGGCTGTTTGTAAAAATGGACAGAATAAATACAATATCATAAGGAGGTAGGCAAGAAAGCTGCTGCTTCATTGGCATCCCTGTTATGTATTTAATAATCCAGTCATAACAGCACAGTGGTAACAGCTGGACTTAGGGCCTTAGTAAAGGTATTTAAATGATAGAATCTGTAATATACAAACATTCATTTCTGGATGGTTGGAATAAAGGTAGTCTAGTACTGGTTTCTAGTGCAGTCATTTCTTTCTAACCCATTTACATGCTTGTTTGAAATAGAGTCCCCTGAACAGAGAAAGAAGAGTACAGTACTTTTTATTTCTCATATTCATCCATTTATACTGAGAGGCAGCTATAACTGTAAGCAAAACAGTTTTCCAGATGCCTTCCTCAGTCTTACCTGTCCAAAATTTATTTTGTGGTGTTTTCTTCTTTTTCTCCATCAAGATGTTTGGCCTAGCACATGTAGAGGGTAATAGATAACTATTTGCTCACAAAACAGAAAGAAATTAAGCCCATTACAGCTTCATTGTTATCTTGGAATAAAAAAGGGAGAGGAAGAAGCTTACATATTCCCATTAACCCAGTTTTCCTTTAATATTAAAGAACTCCTGGGTCCTATGAAAATAAGTAAGTAGAATTTAAATGAGACAATCCATAACATTTTTATCTGCTCTTGGCTATATACTTTGGTCTCTGGGAATTCACAAGAAAATTGAAAACAAAATATTTGATTTCTATTTCTTAGGAAAAATTCATATATGCTTCCGCATGTGATTTAAATTCATATATGTTTGTGCATAAGATGAAAATATGCATGATGTATTTGAAAAAATATCATTAGTGAAAAATCAATTAAATTACATCTTGTCAAGTTCATTGCATTTTAGCTGAGAAAATGACACATTTAACTGCAAGACAAGATAATGCAACTTGAGAAAGCTAGGCAATTATATTATTCACTTCTTAGTCCTTACTATGATAGGAAAAGTATTTTGACATATGCCTTTAATAAACCTTTATTTATTACAACACAATACTTAAAGTCCCTGGATTAAAATTTTATGTTTATCTCTTATCATTTTATGACAGGTAGATTTCAGTGATGAAACTCCAGTGAAACTACAAATGTTTCTTATTCTACTCTGTCATAATATATATTATCAGTAACAGTAAAAGTACAAATATTAATAAATGTTATAGTTCTACTCTGGATCCAGGTGTGATAGGTTTATTAGAATAAATAAAAAATGTATTGTAGGCAATCACATCTCCCAGGAAACTGTGTTCATTTGTTTAATAATTAGAAGAAGACATAATTTAGAGACACATTTTTTTGAAAAATTGGATGATATGATTCAGTATGTCATGAATATTTAGAAACTATTTTGTTCCTGAATGTAATTAACATCCTATTATCTTGGAATTCTTCAGAATTCCAGCAGTGAGTTCACAGAAAGAATAAACAGGAATTGCTATCAAGAGTTTGCCATTGAATTCAATAGGGGAAAAAATAAATCTGAAGTTTTGTGTTTGGAAAGATTGTGTGCTTAACAGTGAGGGATGAATAGTTACCGATTTGAAATATATGTCCTGAGGGCTGCTGATCCACTATTGTTGGTGACTGAGTGATTAATTTCAGTTTAAACATAGATAAGATAACCTTTATTGTCATTTTTTTTACTGTGGGCACAATGGCACACATCAAAAATGAAATTTAGTTGCCTGCTCTCAAAGTGAAACACATACATGACACACACCTAAACATACTATATACAACATGTACAGACCCACATCCCTATATATACATAGCAAATAAATATTAAATACTGTCTGTCTTGAATATATAACGGAAGGAGGAAGGTTGAGAGTTCACAAGGTTAATGTTGTATGGGATGAAACTATGGCTGAATCTGGATGTTCTGCTATGGATACCACGGAGCCTCCTCCCAGAAGGTAACAAGGAAAACAGGTCGTGAAGACATCATAGAATTATGGGGTTTGAAGGGAACTTGGAAGTCAGGGAAATACCAGAGGACTAGAAAAGAGCTGATGTGGTTCCCATCTTCAAAAAAATGGGGGAAAAACAGATCGAGGAAACTAACTACAGAGCAATCTGTCTGACATCAATAACTGGGAAGATCTTGGAAAAGATAAGCAATAGATCTGCGAACACTTTGAAGCAAGTAAAGTTATAACCAGAAGCCAACACAGATTTCTTAAAAACAGAGCATGCCAAACAAATCTTATTTCACTCTTCAACCAAGTGACTAAATTAGTGGACCAGCGAAATGCAGTGGACATAATATAGTTAGATTTCAATAAGGCGTTTGACAAAGTAGTCCAAACCTATTTCTTGGCAAGCTAACTGGATGACAAATTGCACTCAACATGCAGTCCATAATGGAACTATATCTACATGGTGGGAAGTAAGCAGTGGGTAGCCCCAGTATTCTTCAGCATAGTCATAAACAATTTAGATGAGGGAATAGAAGGTACAGATTGGTGAAAACTGGCTCAATAATAGTAACCATGAGAGGGATCATGATGTCCTAATGGACAATCAATTAAATATGAGCCAGCAGTGTGTGGGAGCAGCCAAAAAAGCCAATGAAATCCTAGTGTGCATTAACAGAGGGATAGAATCAAAATTACATGAAGTACTAGTACCACTTTGTAAAGCCTTAGTGAGGCCACACTTAGAATACTGCAACCAGTTTTGATCACCATATTATATAAAAATATAGAGACTCTGGAAAGAGTGCAGTAAAGAGCAACAATGATGTTTAGTGGGCTGGAGGCTAAACCATATGAAGAACAGTGCAGGAATTGAGTTTGTCTAGTCTAGTGAAAAGAAGGAGTAGGGTGTCATGATAGCAATGTTTCAATATTTGAGGGGCTGCCACAAAGAAGAGGTCAACCTATTTTCCAAAGCACCAGAAGGCAAGAGAAGAAACAATGGATGGAAACTAATTAAGGAGAGAAGCAACCTGGAATTAAGGAGAAACTTCCTAACAGTGGGAACAATTAATTAACCAATGGAACAGCTTGCCTTCAGAAGTTGTGGGTGCTCCATCACTGGAGGCTTTTAAGAAAAGACTGGGCTGGAATGGTATAGGGTCTCCTGTTTGACCAGGGGTTGGGCTAGAATACCTACAGAGTCCCTTCCAATTCTGTTATTCTGTTTTTTCTTAAACACTTTAAGTAAGCAGAGACTGTAGATGTCATGGTTCCGATAGATGAAACCAGTAAAAGAACTTCAAGAATTCTTCCTTAAAGAACATTTTATTAGGAAACAAAATATTGGCACTTACACATTTGAACCCAAGAATGAGATTCCCTCCTCCCAGATACAAAGTAACAAATTGCAATTCCCACCCCATGAAAGCTGTCATAAATCACATTGAACAAAATGCTATCAGGACACGTCCTTGAGTTCCCACACTTCTACATTGTTATGGCTAGCTAAACCCTCAGGCATTTACCCCATCCCCCCTTCTACATCTGAACTCTAAAAGAATAGAAAAGGCATGTTAAAAGCAAAAGTAAAAATGGCTGCTAGTTCTCAATTGTCAGAGCGATGACATCCATTGTCACAGCGTTGACAGTAGGAAGAATATAAGGCCATCAGTTTCCAGGAATATGTTCAATAATGGGGGGAATGTAATAACAATATACCAGTGATGTTTGCTGGTGGAATATAAAGAGAAATCACTAACATTTTTTCCCTTTAAGGCAATAATGTACAGTTGGCAAAACTGAAAAAGAAAGAAGAAGATAAAAATATTTATATTGATAATGCAACAATGACTTCAGGGTTTGAGATTATATTCCTATGTGGAAACAACCTGGCATGTATTTGGGGAAATGTGTTGCTTGATGAACAAGCAACTGATCATATATTAGTTGATAAGCCTTGACGATGAGAACAGCTAAGGAGACTTTTAATAATGAGATGTAATAGGAACAACAAGGAAGCAACTCTTAAAAAGGAAAATGATGAAACAATGGGGCAAGGAAAACTAGAATGAAAAGATGTGGAAATTATTATGCAGTGCTGGAGTTCAAAAGCAACTTTGTTATTGAAAAAAAAATAAGACAGAGGAACATGAGATATTATTGCTGATGCACTCTGGATGCACAGAACACCAAAAAGGAATCAGCATGTGGGCTATTGATTATTAAAAAACCTCTTTTGATTGTGTGGATCAGGTGAAGCTGTGGAATGTGCTCAGAAAAATGAAAACTCCACTGTTCTAACAAAAAACATATATACAGGTCAGGAAACCACAATACACTGTGAAACAGACCAGATCCAGGTTGAAAAAGGAATGAGCAGTAATAAAAGTCAAAGAATACAGTGGAAAAAAATGAGACTAAAATTAAATACAAATAACACCAAATTAATGACAACAGGTACAACAACCAGCCTTGGAACTGACAATGAAGATAGTGAAGTGAGAGATTGCTTCTGCCTTTTAGAAGCAACCATCGATAGCAAAGGACCAAGCAATCAAAAAATATGCCATGGACCAGCGCTTGTTAAAGCAGCCATGAAAGCCTTGGAACAAATATTCAGATACTGTGATGTGTCTACATTTGCAAAGAGCAGAATAGTAGGGAATTGTTACACTCCGGGTTGGATTTTAACAAAGCAAGATAGAAAGAGTTTAAATGATTAGCAATGTGATTCAAAGTGACTAAATAATATTGAGAGATAAGTGATGGCAATACTGTTGTTGCATCTCTTACTTACAGCCCAGTTAATTAATGAGATGTATATGATACTTTTAAAAAATTAAGTCCATGTCCTTTAAAGAAGTAAAAATGACTATTTACAGGAGACGGGATAAATATCTATTGAACAACAAATATTGAAAAGTATGATTGCTGTAGGAAATTTCTAAGGTATGTGACATGACAGTTTTCTCTGTCAGACAGTGAAGAAGGACAAACAGAACCTACAAGATTACTGTCAGCTTTTCAAAGTAGATCAGGCCAAGTAAGACCTCACAAGGACTACTGGAATTCTATTTTGATGGCTGCAGGGCATAATAACAGAATCTTAAAAGCTTGATAGAGTTTGTCTCTTATACTAAAGAGAATCCAAGAAGGTCATTTCTGAATTACTTCTGATTTCCTTTTCACTTTCAGGGCTAACCTAATCTTTATGTATTTGACCTTGCATTCCTTCTTCAAGGTTATGTCCATATTCCTCTAGAATTACCTAATCGTGACTTCAGAATAACTAATAGGTAAGCTGAGGAAATGAAAGTAACAGAAACAATCACAATTTGGTTAAGTGTGCATAAAATCAAATGATGATTAAATGCTTATCAACAACTGTTAATGAAACTGAATAACCGAAGGCTACAATGCCAACTGCCAAGGATTCCTTATCTGGATTCCTGACTTAAAAGGCACTTTTTAAATTTTCTATAATTAGAATTATTACCAGACACACAACGTCCCATTCTTAGTGTAAATAATTTCATTACTTTATTTATTTTTTTATTCAGATGTATGGTTACTCTTTCAGCAGTATTCAGAAAAATGACCATTGATTTGTCACTGTGGGGTGATGTACATTATTTTCTTTGACCAGTGTTGTTTTTTTCTGGTGGATTTCCAGGAGGATTAACAGAGGTACCTCAGTACTATTAATAATAATAATAATAATAATTTAATTTGTACCCCGCCCTTCTCCTCACAGGACTCAGGGCGGCTAACAGCCTCATAAAAACCACAATACAATAAATATCTATATTAAAAACCGAATTAAAAGAAAATATTTGAGAAGGCCAATCATTAAAATTACCCTTAAAATTACCCTTAAAAAACCCCGCTAAAATTCCCTAGGCCAGACCCGCTTGTTGATTGTTAATTGGTTCTGGGAGATGTGATTAATACCAAAAATGATGAGTACCAAACAAATTTTTCCCATAAGGAATAACATAGTGAGTCACAAGGTAGCTGACGCCACAAGTTCTAGTTTGAATGTTTAGTACCAAACAAACAATGAGTACCGGGACAAAATGTTCACATTAAAATGTGTTGAGTACTAAATTTGATGTCTTTCAAAGTGGTTAAGTACCAAGGTACCCTTGTACCTGATTGGCCAGCTTGTTCCATCCTGGAATGGATTCCATCATCTATCTCAACAATTGGTTTGTCAGAGTTATGGATTATTGGCAATAGATGATATAAGGGAGGGAAAAACAAGCAATTATAAGGTATGTCACAGAGTAAATGGTATTTATAGCCTTATTAACTCACCCCTATTTTTAGAACAGTAAATGTTTGGGCCAGTGCCAGTAGGTGTTAGGCAGACTCTCTTAAGAAACTTAATTTGATCAACAAAGAAAATAAAAAAAAACACTTTTAAACCATATTCTGAAAGTTGATCACTGGGTTTATCATGGAGATACTTTGGCAGGACCAATAGCAAACCAATAGCATAAACCCCCCCAGTAATTGTAAATATTAGCATTAAAAAAAACCCCAACCAAATTACCTTATGAAGGAAACTGATTGCCAATGATGTAGATATAGGCAGAGACTTTTAATGAGGTAATAAATTGCATTGGCTAGCTGATTGGGTCTGTATTATCATACCTTTCAACCACCCCAGTTATAATGTCACGGCAATGATATATATTGTCTGTTAGAATCTCAAAAGCCTCAGAAAGCTGATGAAATGTTTTGGAAAACTCTGAAGCTATTTAGAACCACCAGTTCAATTTGCTCTGAAGCTATTTAGAACCACCAGTTCAATTTGCTGTTCATAGGTCCTCACTTCAATTTCAGGATCTGTTTTAGTAGTATGGTTTGCTCAAAGCTTCATTGAATGGAATTACATGTTTGAAACTAAATGCAACCCTAACACATATACACATGAAAGGAGTTAAGCTGTAACCAAGATAAAAATACAACTTTACCTTCTATACCATCTCATCAGCTTAGTGAACCCAATGCATTAAAGAAATGATTCGTCTTTTCCTCTAATAACCCTCTTAGAATGTGTTTTTAATATCTTTCTCCAATAATATTTTAAAAGTTATAATTATCACACACTTTGCAGACACATTAAAAAGATTATGATTCCCAGAGTGTGTAATAGCTAATATTTTGCTATGATAAAGCCATCTGGATATTTAGTGGCATATAGTAAAGTGCATTCACAAAGAAAATATTCTGAAATATGCTACCAGCAGCTGAACACCTGCCAAAATGGCAAGGATGTTATGCAACACATGGAATGGCTAAAGAAACCGAAGGTGCAATGCCACTTTAATGTTTGCTGTGAGGAACCCCTGACTTCCATTTACATTTTTTTGATATTTTATCTCATATATATACAGTGTGTGTGTTTCTTTTGTGTGTATGTGTGTATATATGTGTATATATGACAGTTTATAGTATTAAAAATTCGACTCTTGGGAATATTCATAATTAAAAAAGGTCGAACACCAAGAGTAAAAAGTACAAAAGTGTTAAAATTTATTGGGCCAAGCTTTCGCCGGAAACGTCCGGCATCATCAGGGCCATGATACAGCAATATGGGAGGAGTCTTATATAGCATTGGAGTCTGCAGTCTGCNGTTGCAGAATCCAGTCCTTTCTGACTCAGGGGAAAGAGTGCTCCTACAGTTCTTGTCCGTTTGGTCTTTAAATCTATCTTTGCCTGTCCGTAGGCCGGCACCTCGAGGTGTTATGTTGGTTTGTAGGTGAGTTCCTAGTGAGGTCTGGTCGAGCTCTGATACTCTGCCCAAGCCCTCAGCATTTGTTTTATCCATATTGCTTTATACATACACACAGAAAGAGAGATTATATATGCAGGATATGCTATATATTACCCAGTCCATATGATCTTGCATATGTTTTTTCATATCAAAGAGAATAAATTTTCTCAGGAACTGCTCACCTGAATTAATTATGTTGAAATATTAAAATGTTATATGCAATCTCTTGAATATAATTGGGACGGCAACATATGATGTCTTCATAAAATGTTCTTTTAACCTAGCTCTTGGAGAAAAAGAGAAAATTATGTTATTATAAGTGGCATATGAATCAACTTTGAAAAAGAATATATCCAAAAATGTCAACTAACATATTCCTGCATCATTAGCTCATCTCATGTGCAGAAATAAAAAATCATCAGGCAACTGTAAATTCCATGATTGCAAACTCCCCTTTAAAAATGACTGCAGTAAAGTTTGAAGCATAACAAGAGATAAAATCAGTCCAATTTGAAGGAAGTTACAATAAACAGTTCCTAACTTTGAACAGGATTTTAATTGATTGGGTTTTCCTGCTGGCAGCCATTTTGAACCTATATTTTACTGTTTAAAATAATAGCAATTATACTGAAGCACATAATACATATACTATAGTTTATGGAAGACAAAATATGTTTTGCTGATTAACAATATATTCCAATAGATTAGAGATTGGATCTTGAGGTTTTATTCCCCCCCCCCATGGAAATACTTTTGCTCCATGAGAAAACACTGAGAAACCTGAACAATACAACAGCTGATACAACATAGAATTAAAAAAAATGGGTATTGAGAATATAATTTAACTTACTATAATATAAGTTTATAATTTTTGGTTCCCGCTAAAGCTACTGTATCTGTCCTTCTGTGCTATTCTAAACTATTCCCTTGTATTCCCAAACTTTTAGGAGACATAATGGATGGAAGAGATGATGGAATCTAAAAAAATTTGCCCAAACAATCTTGGCATTAATACTGACATTGTATTAGGTAACCCTGGTTGGGTTTGGCATCTGAAAAGATTGTGCAAATATATTGGTAGTAGTATAATACAGCAACCAAACTGGTAAAACATTTTGGCTTGATAATAAGATTTAATTGCAAAAAAAGACTTCTAGACACATAAATGAGCATTTTTAGTGATAGAAATAAATATATTTAAACACATAATGCAAATTCTAGCTGGCTTTTTTTCCTGAAAAGCAAAATATGTTTTTACTTCAGTATGATTGATTAATAATCTAGCCTAATAGATTATAGATTAGATTTTGAGCTTTTTAAAAAAAAATATTGAATTTTATAGGGTTAGGGATAAAATAGAGTCGGGGTAGGAATTGGGGTTTGGGGTGGGGTTGGGATCCGGGTTGGGATTAAGACAGGGTTGGGATCAACATTGGAGTTATCCCCCAGTAAGATTTTCAATATTTAGCAAACATACTATTATCCGGGTACATATATTTAACTAGCAGTAATTAATATAGTAATAGATAACTGTCGTGAGTATAATTGATTATCATAAACAGTATTAATTAATCAATGCATAACATTCTTCTTACTAGTATGTATTCAAAATAACATATCACAGTTGTTTCTCACTAGTTCGTTTTCCTAACCATTGATAGAGGTTATCCCATGTTCTAAAGTAGACTGAATCTTCTTTCAGATTTTGAGTTTTTTTAATGGAAATACTTTTGCTTCATGAGAAAATAAGAGAAACCTGAACATTTACATTCATTCTTGTTCAGTTAAAATAATAAGAAGCAATAAATATGTAAACAATGTGATATTCGGTGCTGAAAAATAACTAGGCGATCATTTTTGTCCATTGACATATTATCTATTCTTTTCTTAACTGGGCCCTATATGATGGCCTTTATAACTAGCGCAAGATTCACTACTGTACTAGCACAAGATTCACTACTGTATAAGGATTAATATGAACTGGAAGAGAACAGAACAATCATTTGTTTTCATACCTAAGAATTTAAGGATAATTTCAAAATTTGTTCCTCAACAGCACATAAAACAGTCCTGATTTGTTAGACCAATAATTTGTTTGGTCCAACATTTTACTTGCTGGTATGATCAGCCATATACCTATGGGAAATTACATGCAAGACACATCTTCATTACTGAAAAACTAGTATACAGAAATATGATGCCTATTAGCCTGTAAATAATAGCTAGCATGACTATTCCTCTTCTGATGATTAGCAGAGAATAATATACTTTAAACAATTAATCTATTGTTCAGTTTTGGCCAGAATTCATCAAAATTACAAGGGCACATCCATAACATGGATTTGTTAGGAATATAAATTATCTGTATAACATTGTAGAGATCAGTAATTTTGTATAGATCTTCAACTTTTAAATTAAATATTGCTTCTTCGTCCTTGTTACAGTTGTATTTTTAGATAAATGAAGTATTTTTCAAGTCAGGGGAAGTATTTTAAGAAAAACCCACATCTGACTGACACAAATGTTTAAGAAGCCATGTGTTGATCATAATCACAAATTATATTTATGGAATTGCTCTTTTATAATCTTCAAATTGCCAGGAAGTCTTTCCCTTTCAATTATATGCTGCAGAATGTTCAGAGTGGTGTTTTGACCTACATGTCTAGTACACCATATGCTTCATCTTGGCTCATCTTATTTTGTATGCATGAAATATATCCAAGTATTGGAGAATTTTTAAATACTTAGGAATAATTTTGAAGCTAAGTAAAACTGAGAAGACTTAGGACTTTAATTTAATTTGGGAAAACAGGCATAAACATATGAAAACTGAAATTGTAGCACTGTCCTAAACTGAAAGAAGATAATAGTGAATTGTAAAATTTATAAAAGTCATCTTTATCAAATGAAATGTACAGTTTCATTGCTTTAACTTCTAAGTACAAAAAATATACATTTTAATTTTTGAATAATGAAAACATATTTTAAAATAATTTAGGATTTATCTTTCAGAAGGTTATTTGATTTTGGGGACGATTTGTAATACATTATAATCAGCTATATAATTTATTAATGAGCTCAGGTCTTTCCTTCCTTCCTTCCTTCCTTCCTTCCTTCCTTCCTTCCTTCCTTCCTTCCTTCCTTCCTTCCTTCCTTCCTTCCTTCCTTCTCCTCTGTCTCTCTGGCCCAACAGGGATAGTCAAGCAGCTGGCAGAAATATGGAGAACAGCATATCCCTGTTGAGATATTTCTGATAATGGTAAATCTTGGCTTCTTTCCCCAGCATGGCCAAAGGACTATGAACTTTAATAACTATTTTGTCAGATACAATAAAGTGACTGCTGATCATTCATATCCACAAATTACTGAAAAGTATTACTTTCAAAATGATGATAGCATATGTTGAATTTCAAAGGATACAGGAAACAGGAAATATTTGTGTATAAAAATGTAGGTCAAGAGAAAAAAAACCCTCTGTATTTATGCTGATAGCGGTCAATAAGAAAAGTTAAAACATTATCTATTTTCAGAGCAATCCATGATCAGCCTCTCTATAATAACTGTATTGATGCAAGCCCTGAGGGAAATGTTGACATAATGTAAACTACTTTTCACTTAGTTTAACAGCCAGAAAATCATTATGTATTATGAGTGCTTCTACTGCAGGGGTGTCAAACAGCCGGCCCATGTGTCATGATGAAACCGCACCCACCCCATTGCTGGCAATGGGGAAAAAGCTCCGATATATCACGTGATGTCACGTGACGTCGCAAGTTTGGCATGTCTGTTCTACTGTACCATGAAAGAACAGTACCTTGAATCTAGTAGCCTAGAAACACATAAAGCTGATCAAGTGTTTGATGTGATTGCGACTGGTGTCACAAACCCACAAAACATGAGTTTTTACATTGTGGAAATTTAATTTTTTAAATTGCCTAGAGTCACCATACATGAATTTTGGTGACCTTATAACTCCAACTCTGTTTAACTTTAGGTGCACAATGTGGTGGCAAAAGGTACCCCATTTCCCAATAGACATGTGAGCTGCATTCAACTTCCTATAAACATGGCCAACGGAGACAAGCCCAGAGACGTTTATCTCTCTGGATTGTTGGTTTTTTTCAACTTACTAACAGAAGAAACAGGAATTCCTTTAGTTTATATCACTCTCCTGAGTTAAGGAGAGTCCTAGAATCACCCCACAAGACCAGTGGTGGGATTCAAATATGTGAACAACCGGTTCTCTGTGTGGATGCTGCTTCCAGAAGTCCATTCTAGGCCTGGACAACAAAAAATTAGCTACTGGTTCTGCCGAAGTGGTGCAAACTGGCTGAATCCCACCACTGCACAAGACTCTCCATACAGCAGAGGTCTGCAGGAAGCCTCGGGATCTGGGCTTTGGAACAGCCTGTGAGCCATTCATCTGGGATGGGAGGGTCTGCAATTCACTTCATTGTTGAAAAAGCAGCCAGTTTGGAATTTATTTTTCAAACAGACAATGAGTCACGCCTTTCATTTCTTCATCAATTTATGGCATTGTTATATGTATTAGCTGAAAGAGGTTATTTCCAGTCACAGTTTATTATCCCATTTTGAAGCTCTGTGCCATATTTGAGACTTCTTTGTGTTAAACAACAAGGAAGAGGTTGCTGGAGGCAAGCTAAAATAAGAAACCTGGAGCTTCTTTTTTATATATATATAAATGTTTTATTGATTTTCTATTTTCACACACATGTGCTCAATAGACAACATGATGACTGAGTCCATTAGTAATTCTGTGGTACATATAAGCTTCTTCCAACTAAGTCCACTATTACACCTCTCTTCTTCTGACAATAACCATTTTTCCGCATCAAGCAAATACAATTTTAGTATTGTTAGTAAACATACAATTGCATATCAACATTTTCCTAATAATATCAATAATATCAGTTTAAAATATCTTTTCTAGCCAAAGCATATCTTAATTGCATTTGCACTCAATTTCCACTTATTTAATCCATATCCTATTTTCGCTTTTTTCAATTTTAATTTCCCATCCAAGTTCAAAGTATCCCAATCATTTATAATTTTGAAACAAGTTGTATTTGGGCAACCAAAAGCATCCCTTATTCAAAATCTTAACATATTCTTATTTCCCTTTTCATACCAAGATATAATATTCTGATTATAAATCCTAACTATCTAGTTATAATAATACTTCTATTTCTAACAATCTATTCTTAATCATATTCAAATCTCTAATTAATAATATGGCATCCCTTCTAATAGGTCAAAGCTTCTGTTTCCTTCAGTCTTACTCTAGCTTTCTTTCTTTGCCAACTAACTTTCCAAGTCAGTGTATTTGGATCATCAAATAATTCTTCCTCTATTTTTGTATATATTATTTGGAACAAGAAAAACAATGTTTTTGGAAGACCTAGCCTGTTGATATTCATTAAACTGCCTCCCTCCTTCTCCAGTTCCCCACAGTTCTGTTAACAACTTTATCTTCCATTCCATCAGTTCTCCTTCCTTTTCATCCAGTATGTTCTGAAACCTCGTCAATATTTGTGTCAGCATTCTCTAGTTTTTCCTTCTATTTTCTGGGTTGATGGTTCCTTCTTTGTTTTCTGAGTTTGTAGATTTAGGTTAGAAAATTGTTCTTTTATCTCCTTTGTGTTATTATTAACCTGCTCACAAGCTAAAGTAATTGTTTTTTGTATTAATTTCATCATGGAGAGAATTTCTTTCTGTGTTTCATCAGTATTTTTTTGGTGATATGGCAAGTTAAGGCTACTGGGAACAGATGTTAAAGATGATGTTTTACTATTTAACGCTGAGCATGGAACATCCATTTTATTTTATTTATAAGTAGTCTTCATAGATTTATCCAACCAACTGTCCATTCCTGAGTCTCCCCTAAGCAGATATAGGTAAAATTCAATTTTTTCTGTCCAGTAAGAAATATATCCTTTCTATCCAGGGAGATAAAAGAACCATTGAAGGTTGTTCAAGATTTATAATCCAAAGTGTTCCATATGTTTCTTCTACAAGAAAATAATTATAATACAGTTCTGAAAGTCAGTATTTATGTTCAAAATTCTGACAGGGCAAATGTAGAATATTTATCATCTCTGCCACCTAGATAAGCAGCCCCCAAGCCTGTTTCTTTTTTCTCAGCTGAATAGTAAAAGCTTCTAAGGCCAGCCAAAGTCTTATCTAATTCTGGGCTTCAAGTCAGGAAAAACCTGGAGCTTTTTTTAAAAAAAAAAAAAAATTTGAGGGAGGAACATAAGGATAGGAAGTTGTGTTGTGGGTGGCTGAAACTTTCTGATTTTTATGAACTCTGATTGGTCAGGAGCTAGCAACTGATTTATTTTTTTAAAAAAATCTATTCTTTGACCACAGAGAGAGAGCTAAGAAGATGGCTAAATACAAACATATTTTTAGACAACTATTCGCTTTATAGACCAATTATGTTCTAAGGACAGAGGAATTGATATACGGGTAGTCTTCAACTTAAGATCACAATTGAGCCCAAGATACCTGTTGCTGAGACATTTGTTAAGTTTTGCCCTATTTTACAATCTTTCTTGACACAATTGTTAAATGAATCACTTCAGTTGTTAATTAGTAACACAGTTGTTAAATGAATCTGGATTCCCCATTGACTTTGCTTGTTGGAAGTTTGCAAAAGGTGATCACATGATTCCGGAACACTGCAATCGTCATAAATATGAGTCAGTTGTCAAGTGTCTGAATTTTGATCATGTGACCATGGGAATGCATTTTTTTTCGATGCCATTGTAACTTTGACCAGTCACTAAATCAGCGGTTCTCAACCTATGGGTCGTGACCCCATTTGGGGTCGATCGACCATTTCATGGGGGTCGCCAAGCAAGGCTGTCCGCCATTTTTTCCCCTTTTCCGGCGGGTGCTGGTGGTCGGCCTGCTCCGTCTCTGCTGCTTGCCAGCTACGCCTCGGTCGGCGCAGGGGGCGGAACCACGCATGCGCGGCGCTCCCGGGCAGGGAAAGTCCTCGACTTACGACCGGTTGGGTAGTCCTCGACTTACGACCGGTTTAGTCCTCGACTTACGACCAGTTTAGTCCTTGACCTACGACCGGTTTAGTCCTCAACTTATGACCGGTTGGGGGTCGCGGCATTAAAAAGGTTGAGAACCACTGCACTAAATTAACTGTTGTAAGTTGAGGGCTACCTATAGATGATATAAAGGAAAACCAGAAAGTGAAACCAACTGTAGAAAGTTATCAAGGCAATTTCACAAATATCTGTCAATGTAAAGGACTTAATTGTAACTCTGGAATATAAATCTAGAACCAGATGATGGGTTAAATGCAACCATCTCAACACAACTGACACAAGAGCTTCAAGCAAATCCACAACTCTCAAGAGGACAAGTTTTGGACTTTTTCTTCATGGATACTAACAAGAATGAAAATTCTTTGAGAAAAAGAGACTTTCCAGGGAAGAAAATATTATTCTATGGAGGTACGTTGGAAGGAGTGACTTAAACTTAATTAATTGATTGGAGTTAGGATGAATTTTTATAAGTCTGGTATATGTAATTGAAAGAAAGTTCTAATATAGTTTTGTGTTTATAAAGTGGGTTTGAAAATGTCAGAATTTATTGAGTTTAGAAATATTTTGAAAGAAAAAACTAGAATCTTAAAATGGATGTTAAAAAAGATTTTCCTCTTTAAGTTTAAAGAACTTGAGAACCTGTGTAATAAATATTGTTAATATAAATGATGATAGTCCATAAAGATTAATAAGTACAAACAGAAATATATATTATTTCCCACAGCAAGGGAAAAAAATTAGAGATGGTTAAATTGATTGCTTCGTCTCAACCTGTCCAAGACCGAGAGGCTGTGGTTTCCGGCGTCACGTCATAGCCAGTTGGTTCCATCTCTGGCTATCGGGGGCGAGTCATTAGCCCCCGCGGAGAGGGCTCGCAACCTGGGCATCCTCCTGGATGCTCGGCTGTCTTTAGACGATCATGTGACGGCCGTGGCCAGGGGGGCTTTTCATCAGGCTCGCCTGATACGCCAGTTGCGCCCCTTTCT
>NW_015388580.1:57681-71447 GCF_001527695.2 Protobothrops mucrosquamatus
TGGGAGATTTTGGGGGCCTCTAGATGCTCCCATGTAACACCTCTCCTGCGCGAGCTGCACTGGCTGCCGGTGGCCTTCTGGGTGCGCTTCAAGGTGTTAGTAACAACTTTTAAAGCGCTACATGGCAATGGACCTAGGTATTTGCAAGACCGCCTCCTACCAAACACCTCCCTTCGACCAGTCCGCTCCCACAGAGAGGGCCTCCTTAGAGTGCCGTCGGCCAGACAATGCCGGCTGGCGACCCCCAGGGGGAGGGCCTTCTCTGTGGCAGCTCCTGCCCTCTGGAATGACCTAACCCCCGACCTACGTACAGTTGCGGACCTGCGCCTTTTTCGCCGAGCCCTGAAGGCCCATCTATTCCATGCGGCCGGCCTGTCGTAGTTTGATTATGTTTCAGTGGGGGGGGGGTTGTATGAGTGTGTCTTTAGAACAGGCCTGTTATTTAATTCGATTTTAAAACAGAAACTATTTATTTATTATCGTGGTTTTTAGTATCGCCTGTTCACCACCCTGAGTCCCGCAAGGGAGATAGGGCGGTATATAAATTTAATAAATAAAAATAAATAAATAAATATTCTAAGAAAAGAAGGTATCCAATCTTATTTCCATTTGAAAATTACTTCTGGATTTTGTGCTTGTGATGATAAAAATGAAACTTTGATTTTGATTTTGCTGATTAAATAGATTTGTTGTTATAGAAGTGGCTAGTATTTATTATTGTGTAAAAGTAAAAAGTTGAGGCTGCAATGTTATTATATTCTACTGTGCTAAAAATGAGTCGGAAATCAACACCTTTTTTTCTTCTTTTCCCCTTTCTATCCAACACTTTCTCTTTTCCCCTTTCCCTTCCCGAATTTCCCATTATTTTCATTTTCTTTGTATTTTCTTTGTATTATATATTCTGACAAACTAATAAAAAATTAAAACTGATGTGTAAGCTATATTCACCATTAAACCAATGTAATCTCTCTTCATGCATACAAAATGCTTAAAGTGTCCTTATAAAGAACATTCTCAGCAAGCCAAATTGATACTGTAGGTCAGGGGGTCAAACTCAATTTCACTGAGGGCCGCATCAGCATTGCGGTTGCCCTGGGGGTGGCAGGCGGGTGTGGCCATAGTGGGTGCAGCCAAATAGGTGGACGTGGATGGAGTGGGTGTGGCCTAATGGGTGGGCATGCCCAGTTCTAAATAATTCGCGTCAACGAAGCCTATGGGGCCTAGGCAGGAGTGGGACAGATCTGAGGGTCTGTGGCAGAAGGGGGTGGGACCAGGGCAAGTGCCAAGGCATGGTCCACTGGGGCAAGTGCCAAGATGGTCATCACAAAATTGTACATTGGCCCCTGGCTGGCCTGGGCCAGGGCCAAGGCAGCGGGGGCTGTTCCCTCACTGTTTCCAGGATAGCTTCGTGGGCCACATGAAACCACTTCGCAGGCCTCATCCAGCCCCTGGGCCTTGTGTTTGACATGTCTGCTATAGGTAGAAAAATCAACCAGTAACCATATTTTAGATATAGTATGGTTAGTAGTGAGCAAACCTCACACTCACTATATTGATGATGTTACCTAGCTCACTAATGAAATGTCTGCAACCAAACAATCCAAAGGCATCAAGGATTTCAAAAACACATTTTTAATTTAAATGCCTGTTGCCGGGACATGAGAAGCTGAGACAGAAAAGAATCAGTATGTCATTTTTTTAAAAAAAGTGTTCATAGAACAAACATACTTAAATAGCACACAGATTATAAATAGAATTTTATGGGAGGATATTCAGTCTCCTTGTTTAGTTTAAATGGACTACCTAATTTTGCTTCCCAAGAAATGAAAACAATGTTTTGATTCCTTTAACACTCATAACAGGATTATGATTGAAGTAACTCAGTAACACTGCAAAGCTAGATGCTATAAAAACATAATGACTTCTCCCGTAATTTTGAAATTTTCATTCATGTATTCCTGTTATAATAATAATTTGACATTGTGCAATGTTCTTACAATGCAATCCAATAAATGTTTATTTCTACTAGAGATATTAGTTATGTAGTAGCCATTAAAAATATTTAACTACAGCAATAAATGAAGCAGAGAGTAGGAACATCAGACAAGATGGCATAAAAGAACTTAATGACTCTATTATTTTAAATACATTGTCAAATATAGAAATATATATTTTATGTTTATGCATAAAATCTCCAAGATCAGTTGCACACAAATACATATAATTCCAATCATTTTTTGTTGCTGTAGTCAGTTTACATATAAAATATAACTTATATATAACGTTTGACATTGCAAAAAACCATGAAAGCAAGGGAAAAGTTTATAAAATACCCGTTTAAACAGAAATATGCTAAATTATATTAAACTGTAAAAAGGAAGATGCCAGAATCAAACCTAATGTTAAGTTGTTCCAGAATGTAAAAAAAGTAATTAAATGTGAAGTTTGGTAAATGCGTGATAGGAATTACAGAAGGTGCACTATTAAATTTTTAAGCAAAAAAATAAAGATTGCAATAGAATAAGCAAATAAGTCTTAATACACCTTTAATGAGCAATCTAAATTGATTTGGAAACAACCCACCACCACCTTTTGCTAGAAATGTCAATCACTAGCCACATTTTAGACTAGTTGCAGTTTCCAAAACAATTTCTAATGCTACCATTTTGAAGAGAGTATTGCACTAATTTCACCTATACAATAAGATTATCTAGCATCAGTGATGTTTCTAAAATGCTGTATCTCTGACTATTTATATTATTACCTTCCAAAACCCAAAGCTGAAGACCTACGATCAGCCACATTTTCATTTTATATGAATTTAGCTCCAGCTTCTTTCAGATTCAACTTATCATACTGGAAGAAATGTAGAAACTCTTCAGATGTCAACCCTGAACAAAAAGAGAAATATAGCAGGTTATCATTAGTATACTGATGGTGTCATATCTATTGTAAAATAATCCTCAAATGAGAAAGTAGAAGAATAGGAAACCTGACACCTGGACCAAAGAATGCTAACAAATCATTATCACCACCATCATCACCACCATTACCACCAACATTGTGATTGGATGAGAAAAATTGACAGATTCTGGAGAATGCCAAGCAATTGAAGCATAAGAAGAAAAACATTGGCCAAATCAATAGAGAACAATTGGGACATTATTTCTTTACATGTTGACTCCTGCAAGGACCGTTGATGCTAAGTATTGTAAAGAAAATGGGACGCCAACTGTTTGAAGAATGAACTTCAAAATTGACTGAAATTGCAGATGGCTAAATTAACCCCATTGATTATAGATGATGGATTAGATAGGTTTATAAGAGATTGGAAGCTTTGGGAGATTTTCTGCATGTTAAATAAAATAACAGATGGTTAACGGAAGGTTTTGAAGATTAGTTTTATTTTGGGGGTTACCTGTTGACTGCTTTTTCATAGAGTGAACAGATGGTGGGTCGGCTTGACTGATGACAGATTTCCATATCAGTGGCATCTTTCTATGCAACATAGCATTTTTATTAAATATAGATGGGAAAGTATAATTATGTGTAGACCTCTTATGTTAAGTGTTGAAGAATGTATCAGATATTTCTGATATATTTTTCAGGGTGGCATTTTTATGTTTAACATCAGTGTTAAATATATATATTTGTCATTTGTTATTTTTTTGTTCACATTTTTTAATTTTTATTCTTAGTGTTTTTATTTTTTCCTTATTTTGGATTTTAACTTTGGAAATAAGTAAAAAAAATTAAAAAAAAAAAGAAGAGTAACAGTGGTATGTTATGGAGACCTCTCTTAGATGGAAAAAAAAAATCTCCATAGGTTCAGAGCTCAAAACATAGAATAACAGAGTTGGAGGTCATCCAGTCCAAACCCCTGCTCAAGCAGGAGACCCTATTCCATTGCAGACATATGGCTGTCCAGTCTTTTCTTGAAAGCCTCCAGTGATGGAGCACCCACAACTTCTGAAGGCAAGCCATTCCACTAGTTGATAGTTCTCCCCGTTAGGTTGCTTCTCTCCTTGATTAGTTTCCATCCATTGTTTCTTGTCTTACCTTCTGGTGCTTTGGAAAATAGGTTAACCCCTCATCCTTGTGTCAGCTGGCTCAAATATTGGAACACTGCTATCGTATCTCCCCTACTTCTCCTTTTCGCTAGGTTAGACAGACCCAATTCCTGCAGCCATTTTTCATATATTTTAGCTTCCAAGCACTTAAATCATCTTTGTTGCTCATAGGAAGGTAGCTGATTTGCAGTGTTTAAGCTGCACCTCATGTCAGATATCTTTCAGTAATGACTAAAATGTGGTGAAAATTTTTGATCATCAGTTTATTGTAAGCAAAAGTAATAAAAATGAATTCAGGTGATCTTCCTGATTTACAGTTACAGTACATTTTGATTGTTATCCTGATTAAGAATAAACCATACTAGGCATATCATGGTCATTTTTCTTTTTTTTTATATCTGTCAGAGAATATCATTTTATCTGTACTGCAGCAAGCACCACTGAAGATTAGGCCTTTTCTCTCACACCACATTTAGGCTATATTAACATACTATGTCATAAATAGTATGACACAGTTCACATAACATACTAAAATAAGGGCTAGTGACTTCCCATAAAGAGTTGAATTCCCATAAATGACTTCAGGCTTTTTGCTTCTGACCTTGTCAAAATTGTCTTTCAGAACATTTTCCCTTTCACATCCTCTTGTCCAACTCCTTTGATGAGCCTTGATCATCAGATTCTCAGATTTCCAGACCAAGAAGTATCTATGATTTTTCTCATATTTCTACCTATATGTCTGCTGGTGTTGGTGCTGGGATCAGATACAGTATGTGCTTTAATTCAGAGAATTGTTGGAATAGTTGTAGAATTAAAACCAGAGGTTTTTGGTTTTTTTTTAGGTTTCATGAATAAACAATTTGAAAAAGAATATGGGACTTTATTTTTATGCATGATAACAGCTATAAGACTTTTCTTTGCATAGAGACGATAGGACTTGCAGATGCCCAGAAAGGAGAAATGGATGGTGAAATTCATGGAGTTAGTGAGGATGGCAATTTGACTAATTTGATATTTTTAAAAGTGTTTATCTAGCTACCTAGAAACATTGTAACTTTTTGCTTCAAACTGAAAGAAATGAAACTTTAATTTTGGAATGTGACAATTAGAATTGCTTATGTATATAGAAATACTGTGTTCTATTGTTAATCTTAGAGCAAAAAGTTAACATATTTTATATTTGTAGCTGTATAGAAGAAAGTTGGAAATTACTTTGTTTCTATTTTTTATCTTTTTTCCTCTCTGCACTTCTAATCTTGTTTCTTTCCTGACTTTTCTTTCTATTTGTTTCTATTTCTGTCTTCCTATATTTTATTTTTTGCTGAAATTTAGCAAAGTTTTTTTTTAAAAGAAAAAGAAAAAACACTTCTATCTCTTTCAATTTTTGGTGACTCCGAAAGTAGTAACCAAATGTGTCAAATGTCAATGAAGAATCCAGGAATATCTGAATAGCTACACTTCTTCTTACCCTGATAATACAGATTGTCCATTAAGGCAATAAATGCTTGTGTCACCAAAGACATATCTAAATTTATACTGGAAAATATCTACTTAATATTTTTTTCTAATACTTCTAGGATCTGTGATGTTAACTTTCTTAGGTACCATCTTGATACATACAGAATATGACACTTGAAGTTTTTATCTTATATTAATCTTCCATCAATAATGTGACCTAAATATTCTTCTGAAATACTAACTTGACAGCAATTTCCCTTTGAGTAGTCTGACAATTGCCCTTAATTATCATTAGTTAATTAATTATATTAGAATTAATTATTAATTTTCATATGAAAATCAGCATTTGCTGTCACAGGTCATCCATTTTATTATTGATCACACAGATCAAAATTTCTCTATTCAACATCTTTATACATTTCAGCCAAGCAATGCATATTTGCCATGTCTATAGTCATCACCATAAACAACCTGTATTCAGCTGTGAATTTCAATTAGAGGGACTCTTCAACAGTCAGAAATTCAGTAAGGTTGAGTTGATCAAAGCACACTGGGAAATACTGCATGAAGGTTCACAACTTTTTCTCTTAGCAACTTCCTGCCAGCTAAAGTGGAAGACCAGATGTTAAAGAATATGTCAGATCATCTGGCATATCAGTTCTGCCATCTGTTGATAACATCTTATAACATCTAGGGCATTATTTTTCATTCAGCCCTTATATAATATACACATTGCTATGCAACTTCATATTGTTCAATAAATCACTGGCTGAATAATTTTAATTGCTATGCCACACATAGAAAGCAAGAAATAAACTTATTTTTAAGTGGGGTTTAATCCTGCATCTACCTAGTCCTATACAGTAATTTTAACTCGTTAATCAAGTCAAAATGAAGTGTGTGTGTGTGTGTGTGTGTGTGTGTGTGTTTGTGTAAAAGTCATAAACTAACTTGCTTGTGCCATATAGTGTATGCTGTTCCTGCCTGCATCTCCCACCCTGCTACTATGTGTTGGACAGCCTCTATGTTCTCTCTACATATTCTGCACCTTGGATCCTGTCTAGTGTGGTAAATCCCTTTTTCTTGTGCTATTATGATCAGTGCTGTCTCTTATTCCAGCTCTTTCCAGCCACTGAGGATTTTCCAAAGTCTGCCACTTCAGCTATCTGTCAATGGTACATTCCATGCAGAGTCTTGACTGCCCATGGCACCTCCTCTGCTTGATCTTTATCACTTGTCTGTTGCATTCTCACTCCAGGTCATCTTTGAATGCCATTTTACTGATGCATTCTGGATGCTCTGGATTTCATATATGATAGCGGCTTTGAGACTCATCGGACACTGACCTCCTTTTCGGCTAGTATACAATCTCTAGTTGTTGGGGTTGAGGTGGGAACTTCTATACATTGTGAAAAGCTTTCAAGTCTTCACACTCTGTGAATTCCAGAACAGAAAAGCCAAGCAAATTGTATTTGTACTTTTCATATTACATTCATCCTTCTCATTGTCCACTCAAGTTTATAAACAAACACTTATTCAGGTTTGTTCCTGGCCTAAGGAAGAGAAAGTACTCCCCCCCCCTTCCTATCATTTCATATGATATATCTGTGGCATAGGAGCAGGGGATATTGTTCATTTGTAGCATTATACAAAGCTTTTCTGTTCTGGGATTCACAGAATGGTTGTGTATGACACTCTCATAGATATAGGCACATTTCCACATCCCTATGTGAATCAGAAAAGTCTAAAAATGAGTTCTATATTAATTAACACTCTAGAGTTTCTATTAACATTGCTGTCACAGTTTTCATATTTGCTGAACTTTGGTGTGCTGTTCCATTAGCTGTTTTCCATTTTGTTTTGACAACTTTGTGAGTTTGCCAAGTTTCAGTAATAACAGTAAATGATTCAGATTAATCTATGGTGAGTTTCAGGGTTTAGACAGAGGTTTAAAGCATATCTCTAAAGTTTGGTTCAATATTTTATTCATACTACCAAACTCTTTACATATTTTAAAAGTTGCTAATGATAGACATCTCACATTTGGTCCTTCACCCAGAGTATCAAACAGAACTGAGACTACATCCCCTTTCAGAACCCAGTATCTTCACTGTCATTCTAAGGGTGGTTTTTGTAGCAGTTGTCATTAATTTGGTCTTCTTTACATGTAATCTTAGTCCCATTTTTTTTTTCAGCATGCTTCTTGACTTTCATTACTAGACCTTCTAAACCATTTGCATTTTCAAAGATCAGAGTAGCATCAGTAGCAAAGCATAAGTTATTGAGTTTTTTTCCTTCAAGTTTTAAAATCATGCTCATATTTTTTTCAAATTCAGTGCCTTAATTGAACTTGACCATAAAACTAACATTAGCAATAGCAATAGTACTTAGACTTATACCAACTTCACAGTATTTTACAACCATCTCTATACAATTTACAGAGCCAGCATATTGTCCCCAACAATCTGGGTCCTCATTTTACTGACCTTGGAAGGGTGGAAGGCTAAGCCAGCCTTGAGCTGGTAGCAAACACTAAGATTTTCTGATTGAAATTGTCCAACTGTAGTCGATTTTAATTTGCTGATGTCTAGGTTGCAAAACTTTCATCTTTCACTGTGTTGAACTTTTTCACGTTCCTACTTCTTATGTTCCATGTTCCTACAGTTATTAGAGCTTCAGATTTTCTTTGCCTGCAGGACAACAACTACTAGATATGCCAAAAGCTTTTACCTACTCATGTCATAAACATCACTAGTATTCCGAAAAGTTCTCAACTTTTTTCAATAGTGTGTTGAGTGACATCCAACTAGAGAGCTTTATCATCTGCATTCTTTCATCAATCATTTTATACTCTCTATCCATGTAGCTTTCTTGATAAAAATATAGGAGTAGTTTGCCATTGCTTTCTCCAGTGCAGCATGAATTGATACCTATGCTTGATAACTTTATCACTAAAATGATTGCACATTTTTGGCCTCTTCCTATATCATTGCTGCCCAATATAGGTGTCTGCTTGCTCTAGTTGGGCAGCTGAAATGACCTTCACACCTTGAATGATTTGCTACAAGTATTGTCATATATCCCCAGCATTCTTCTCTAGTTCCTCTTAGGAACACTCTTCACATCAATCACAATGATTAAAATAGGCTTGGCATAGTTATAATAGAAATAGACGTTCCAAGATTCATTCATAATGCTTGCCTATATAAATTACACAGTATTTTGTGTTATCACCTCCATATATTGCAGTCGTACATTCCCCAAAATAATCTTGCCATTTTGCCATAAAATGGTTATTCAGCTCTATTGTATAGTGTATCATTATTCAATGAAGTGACACTCAAGGAATCATCAATTTAGCAAAGTGGTAGATGGTGTGTTTTAGCTTTCAGTGCTTACACTAAAAATCAAACTGTACATCTCATGCAATATGAAATATATAATTCTGTACTTTCTTCCTGCTTTCCTTCCAGTAATGTTTTCATGTCACAATTTCATCTATTTTGCAAAAATAAAAATAAAATTAAAAACAAAGAACCCATTATAGCTGATGGCGTGAGGATTGACAGATCTGTATGTGTTTCTGTGTGTTGTTGGGTGTTGCTTCTTGACAGGAAAAGCATGGAGCCTGCTTAATTGGTTGTGGCGGGGGGAAAAAATCAAACTTTGTGTACTCATTTGTGTAGTTATGTACAAGGACCCCAAACCTATTGATATTGATTACTTGTAAAGCAATGTCCTCACATGGAGCAGGATGAAACTATTTTATCAAGAAAGAAAACCTTAATTGAAGTGGTCCAGATTGCTTTTTGAAATACCCACTGGTGGTTTTCAGCATTAAAACTGAACTACACAAAATTTCATACTTTCAAGCCCTTCTTTAAAAATAGCATTAACTGCCTGTGCATCTTGCTAAATGTTTTCTGACACCAAAACACAAAAGATTACTATCATTTTCAATAAAACATGTAGACCGAGATCTGAGATGCTTAAGTGTTGAACCAGATATTGATCTTGAATGAGATTTTGTTCCTCTTCTGGCTCTTTCAATTTTCTGAGATTAAAAAGTGATCTTTGTAAGGCAATAGAACAAGACATATGATTTTCCTGGACTGAGTTGAGAACTGGACTATATATTGGGGGACTCTGCTCAAAATAAAGCAACATTTTCATTCTAGCTGTTATGTGGAAGAATGAATTCTCTCTATATAGTTGTCTAATTCTGTATTGGGGAGTAAATAGGGCTTTTCATAATTTTATTACTTTCAACCAAATTAATTCTGTGTAGTTAAAGACTTGCTATAGGATATTTAAAAAGCAAATATCTAAGAGTTCTTCTTTAATTTAAGCACTTGATGTATGTTCCAGGTACCAATACTGGCTGAAAAGTTCCATAAATAGTTACAGTTTCTGGAGGAATTAGCTTGTGCTTATAGGTCTCAGTTACCAATTTTTATAAGAAACTTGTAAAATTGACATTGATTAGTCATGAGCTTGATTGATCTACTTTTGTAAACCAATGAAAAATTATCTTAAAATGTGAAATTAATATATTTTAATATTAAAAGGAATTTAATATATCAGCATATTCTATTTAATTTTTTCCCAGAAAAATTTTAGTAAGCGCTGGATGAAGATTACAATATTACGTGCAGTGATGGGATTCAGCCAGTTTGCACCAGTTCGGCAGAACCGGTAGCTAATTTTTTGTTGCCCAAGTCCAGAATGGACTTCCGGAAGCAGCATCCACATAGAGAACCGGTTGTTCACATATCTGAATCCCACCACTGATTACGTGGTATGTAATATTACTGTATATGGCACTAGCTTTTCCACATTGCCACATTTGGGGCTAAACGTATAGGTTTATTAACATGCATAGATTGGTTACTCAAAATGATAAAAAAAACAGTATGTGAAATAAATAGAAATGGAATGCTTAGCAAATGGTTCAATACAAACAAAGAGTAAAAGAAGTATATGTAATATCTCCATGGTTGTTTATAGATAAATGTTATGTTAGAAATGTTCAGACTGGGAATGTGAATATTGCATGCACTTTTGCATTCAGATAATACTGCCTTGTTTGCTGGAAACATGAATGTGTTGCAATTAATGTTTAATTATATCATGCAAAAAGGGGTGTGAATATGAAAATTAATGTATCAAAGACCAAAGTAGTTGTGACAGAGAAAATGGAGTGAACCCTTGTTAGTATAAATGAATAAAAATTGCAACAAATACATGAGTTTATGTACCTTGGAAGAATGTTTACCAAAGATAAGAAGATGGATGGAGAAACTAAGAATCTAAATGCTGGTAAAAAAAAATTGAGGAGTATATTGTTTGTCATAATCAAAGCATGATTATATTGTTTGGCTCAAAATAAGCTCTGCAATCTGTAGCTTACTCTTAATGCATTATTCATTCATGATTTTAAATTATACATTGGGACATTCAACTTACATGCCTACTATGATCAAAATATATTGACTATGTTTATAGTTCCCATTCATGAGACAAAATAAAAATCTACAAGGCTGTAATTTGTTCCATTTTAGCTCTGGAGGAATGGAAAACTAAATTTCGAACAAACATTTTTATTATTGTATGTGTAATCACATTTTTAGAAATGAAAGAATTAGAACCCAGCTCTAGAAATGAACTAAAGCTTATTTAGTATATGAGGAGTTATGCTACAAATAGATTTTAGAAGACCTCTCACAGGTGGATGGTTGTGGAAAAAATAACAATAGGAAGGAGGTAGTAGGTTTGTTGAGTTAATTATAAAAATATTTAAGGTGTGACCACAACACACCCTATGCTACATAACACCACAACATAGCACAACACAACATAGCACCACCAAACCACATCACACCATGCCAATACCACACCAAGCCATACAACACTGCCACACAACAAAGCAACATAACACATTATGATTATAATAATGTTACTATAGTGTTAATTTTTAAGCCACCATAAACATCATTAGCTTTTATTTTATTTTTAAATACCTGTGCAGTTCTGGACATAGTTTTTTTTTTTTTACAGTTACATTCACCATAATATTATTTGTTTGTTTGTTTATAAAATGATGAAAAAGTCTTCCCTTTGTCAGTTTAATTTGAATTAATAAATAATATACTTCATCGTCCTAATTAGAATTATTACGGTAGTAAACAAGTATAAAAAATCTGGTATGTATGTCCACTGGACAATTTGATCTTCTTATTAGCAAATAGCGTTGTGCTGTTTTGGACTCTTGGAAGACTTACATTTGTCTTTGTAGAGTGAGCTATCTTCTTGTAAAAAGAGTCCTTAGTTTAATTAATACAATGTGCAAACTGTTTAGAACAGTTTAATGTGGAGGTTGTTACTGTATGAGTTGCATCATGCAAAATGATACATAATTCTGGAGTGGGAAAAATATCCTATAATAAGCTGTCAGAGAAAATGAGAGGCCATTAAAAGTTAGTGAATAGGAAAAGAAGCTATTTTTGGTTGTACACATGCATAGCTCTGTTCCATTTTAATTATTGCCCTCAACAGAGTGACAGGTGAAAGCAAGAAAATAAACCCTTCTATTAGAAATTGTTGTGGCAGAATTTAAATACCACAGATATACAGTATGTTCTGATATGAGATGTAAGCAATATGTAAAAGAAAGAAGCAGCACAACTCCAGCTATATAACCACCATCACATATTAAAAGATACAAACGAGTCAGGGAGAAAGGAACGTGATATGTAATTTTGAATATATATATTAGCAAGAAGAAGGCTATTGAGTGGTGAATTAACATATTGTTTATGATAATTAACTATATCTATTATCTATTAACTATTGTTAGTTAAATACATGTACCCGGACATTATGCGGTTTGCTAAATATTGAAAATGTTATTTGGCGAAACCCCAGCCCCAACCCTAGCCCTAACCCTAACCCAAATCCCAACCCTAATCCTGACCCCTCTTTATCCCTAACCCTATAAAAACTAATAAAATCTATAAAAAAAAGATATAATCAGACTAAAAATACAGGTAGGTCCTAGACTTAGGATCATAACTGAGCCCAACATTTCTGTTATTAAGTGAGACATTTGTTAAGTGGGATTTGCACCATTTTACGGCCTTTCTTGCCACAGTTCTTAAGTGAATCACAGCAATTGTTAAGTTAGTAACATGGTTGCTAAGTGAATCTGGATTCCCCATTGTCAGAAAGTTGCAAAAGGGGATCACTTGAGTCTGGGACACTGCAACTATCATACTGTAAATGTGAGTCAATTGCCAAGACTGGAAATGATCATATTAGAAGAAAGCAAGAGTGTTTGGAAACAACACATTTCTGTAGGGACCAACAATTAAGCCCTCACCCATAGGCTAGAATATTTTCAGAATTATATAATACACATACACTTACACACACATACTTCCCACTTCTCTCTTTCTCAAGTACAAAGTTAAAGAAATATAATACCTTTTATCAAGGTAAAATCTCTTTCATTCTGAGCTCATGTGTATAGACACTTAGCTTTCTTTTCAGCTATACAAAAAAAAAGTTTGCCACTTTTTTCAACTTGCCAAGCTAACCTACCATCCTGCCGTTCCTCACGTGCTCCCATCAAATACTAGGTCAGCCCTCCCTTATTGCTATGTTTCAAAAAGATGCCAAAACCGATATCTAGCTTTACCTATGGGCATCTGGTAAATATTTCACATTAAATTAAATATTTAAAGAGCCATGGTGGTGCAGTGGTTAGAATGCAGTATTGCAGGCTAATTCAGCTCACTGCCAGGAGTTTGATCCTACCGGGTCAAAGTTGATTCAGACTTCCATCCGTCGGTAAAATGAGGACCAGTTTGTTGGGGGCAAAATGCTGACTCTGTAAACCGCTTAGAGAGGGCTGTAAAGCATTATGAAGTGGTATATAAGTCTAAATGCTATTGCTATTTGCTGATTAGAGCTCCATAACATTAGTATTTTAATCTTATTTTATTTTGAGTAAGTAGCACTGAACTACTAAATTTTGAGGAAAGATTCATAGAATTATACTGTAAGAGATTCAGTTTAATTATCTGGTTATTTTCCGGTAAGGCATTGGTGTGGAAGAGCCAGAAATGCATAAACTGAAATGTCCTCTCCAGTGAGATATAACTGGCATTCATTTTTTTCAACAAGCTCTCTCTCTCTCTCTCTCTCTCTCTCTCTCTCTCTCTCTCTCTCTCTCTCTCT
>NW_015388580.1:71547-106938 GCF_001527695.2 Protobothrops mucrosquamatus
TTAGATTGATGTGGTCTAGAATGGGTAATTACTAAATCCTTCTGCTCAAACTGAAAACAGCTAAGCTTTACTTATTGACTTTGAGATAATATATTTTTGCTTCTGTTTCTGAATCTTAATCTACATATCTTTTGCTGATATGCCCTTGTTCATTTCTTTATCTCTCTGCAAACAAGAAGGAAAGACAACTTTCAAGACAGCCAATCTAAATTATTCTTCACAATATTGTTATCCCTGATAATACAATACTGCTGAGAAAATGCAATTGTGAGCTGAGAGAACACACAGAAATGCTATCAGTGTACCTGCCCTGGTTTAAATCTGCATGGTTTGATTTTGGGGACATTCATCTTCCACTATCTTTGGTTTCTGGTTTTCAGTCTTCTTCTTTACCCACAGTAAGCAATGATGGCTTAATAGGGGGAAAATAAATAAATAAATATATCCAACTTAATTGCAAATGAGTTATTTTTTTTCCAACATGAGTGGGAGTCTTTATTTATTTTAATTCGTACTGAAAATTGGCAGCACTGAAATGATCCATTGAGGCTATTCTATTAACAGTATAACCTTCGTATTTTTAATATAATTAGAGACATATATATATAACACTCAAGGTAATTCTCCTCCCCTGTCTCTTTCCTCCCTCACACAGCTGACAAAGTGAGAAAGAGCCTGTGGCCTAGAGGTTAACACAGCTGCCTAACCTGCAAGCAGCCCAGGTTCGAATCTCAGAAGGGTATGTCTGGCTGATGAGAGCTAATTAGCTCAAAATAGCTATTCCAGTCTCCCTTAATTCTTTGTTAGCAATCCAAAAAATATATATATATATGGACTGGCACGTAACCCTGACAATGTTGGAAGGATTCCGACGAAAGCTTGGTGTGTATATGTTTTGTGTTATTAAACTTTTTTAGTTTGATATACTCCTGGTGCTCACAGCTTGTTTTTTGAAGATGATCATACCCAGGAGTCACGTTTTTAGTTTTAATGTCATTAGAAATATATATATACTGTATATATATATATATATATATATATATATATATATATATATATATATATATAATTATCTACTTTCAGCATTCAGCAGATAGGCCAATTAAAATGAGCCTGCTTGATCTGAACCCAGATGAATCAAATGAAGGTTTCAATTGTGTCTCCAAGGAGACTTGACACCAGACAAATATATTATGTAGTGAACTTGTCATTAGTAAATAACCTATTTTTTTCCAATGGGACATAGCTGACAACTATTGTCTATATTTTATTGTTTGCCACATTAATATCATCTGTATTTGCCAGATATCATGGTGATGGAATTAGCATGATGAGATGAAAACTGACTTTGCTGTACATTTATACAGATTGTGGTGGCTAACTTTGCTCTGAACTTGGCATGTAATGAATGTATCATTGCAAAATCAAAGAAATAAAACCCATTATAGAGTAGAAATGAATCACTGAAATGGCAAATAATTTGCTAAGCTGCAGTATTTTCTCTGCTATTGTTTTGCTTTAAGCTGTGCTAAAAAGCAATTACTTTATCCTTTATCTTGGCTTTTATTACTTGTGACTCCTGTGCTAGTTTTTTCCTCTTTATTTCTTTTGCATTTGAAAAGCCCTTTGAAATGGAAAGTTAAACTGAACTGGTGATGCTGCCCTCTTGCCTTTAGCTTCATTTTTCTCCTGATTCAGTGAAAATTTTGAAACAAAGCGTTTCAGCTTTCTAATGACCTCTCCTAGCCCCTGCCTTTCTGAATTAGGAAACCAGCTGATACAATGTCCAAAATACTAAAACAAATAGCCTGAACTATATTATCAACAAACAGTCCACCTGTTACTCAAAATTAAAGGTGCGACTCTTTTGAGAACGAATTTTGTCTGAATAGCTTCTGTCAATCTAAAATAGAATATGATAGACCAGTATCCTAAATTGGCAAAAGACAGTTGCCTATAAAAATAGCAATAGCAGTAGTAATAGACTTATACACTGCTTCATCGTGCTTTACAGCCCTCTCTAAGCAGTTTACAGAGTCATCATATTGTCCCAGAGAGATAAAAAAAATCATTCTGGGTCATAATTTTACCGACCTTGGAAGGATGAAAGGTTGAGTCAATCCTGACCGGCAGAATCGAACTCCAGGCAGTGAGCAGTGAATTAGCCTGCAATAGTACATTCTAACCACTGTGCCACCACAGCTCATCACTGACTTGCCATCAGTACCATCCAAAATAATTTATTACAGCTTGGTAATTATAAAAAATAAGAATGACATGTTCACTTACATGTTTTTGTAGTTTGAAATGTTATGATCCATAACTTCTATATGCACTTTAGTCAAAACAAGTCATTTTATATCTGCCTTAAATCCAAAAATACCCTTTTTACATTATTTAGCTGAGATATTTCTGTGAATACTGAACAGAAACAAAGAGTTGTCGCTCTGTGTATATTTCTTCTTCCAGCTATTATATTTGCTAAGGCTTGTAACTAATCTGTCATTTAATTGTTCAAGTTACTGATAAGGGTACTTGCATTGCTATATAACTAAGTTCTGCAATTCTTAGCCTTGCTTGTATCTTTGTTCTATGTGCAAGTATGTATCAACTAAGTATGTAATAAATAGTAAATAAATTGTAATAAATTCAGATTCCATTTATAAATACAAATTATTATTCAAATGTTTTGTTATGAAATCTATCAGACAAATCTGATTCAAATTATTGATTTGGATTTGGGATTCAATTTAATTCACATTTCCACTTTGATATAGTAATTAATTCATTAAAATGTACCAGGAACATAAACATATGAAGAATTTACTTCAAGAAACTCAGCTTAGTTTAATAATTTGAACTGACTAGATCAGGGGTGTCAAAATGCCGGCCTGTGGGCCAGTTGCATCATTCAGAGGCCACACCCACCCCAGCTCTGGCAATGTGAAAAAAGTCGTGATATGTCGAGACATGTCACGTGATGCGGCGAGTTTGACACCCGTGGACTAGATTGAATTAGGTATGTGCTATTTTATTTGATGATGTAGCTTGATCTGACAATTCAACACAAAAATGATTCAGTTTATAGATTTGCCAACTCTTCTATTTCTATGGCAACATGAACACTCACCAGTAGCTAACTTTATTCTTTAGTTACTTTTGGATTATCTTTTATGACAATGAATTGAGTATACCTGTGGAATACTTAACTGTCTTTCTAAATATATATTTTTGCTGGGTCAGCCACATATTAGCACAAACCATATAATGTGAAAGCTTTTGCATCTGCAGCTATGACTTGGATTACTGAGTGAACAATATGTCACAGGCAGAACATCCAAACAATAATCTAACTTTTTTCATATTTCACATAGAGATGGCATCTGCTGTGGGTATTGTTATCCCCCCCCTTTTTTTCCCCTCCAATTTTCCCCGGCCACAAAGTTGTCAGTTCTTAATGAATAATGTGTGATTCCTTAAATTCACTTAGTTCTCCATCTCTGGTGATAATTAGCTTGTTTTGTACTTTTTTTAGAAAGTTTTTTTTAAAATCAAAGTGTGAAGAATATATTTAATTTACTGCTGAAAATGTCATTTATAGAAATACAGATGAACTTTTCTTTTCTTTCCTTTTCTTTTTGATTCAAAATGTTTTGCTGCTTATCCAAGTAGCTTCTTCAGTCCCTGCAAGCTGGTTGGGGGACTCCATATATGTCCTCCAGGAAGGCTTCCTTTCTCCTCTAATCTGGAAAGGCAGAGAGTCCTTGGGATGTAAATGTTCTAACTCCTAAATTCTTTACTTCAGGTAGGTCATTAAGTGTGGCCTCCCTGGTGACCCTGTTACATGGTCTTAATCTTCCTCATGAAAGAGCAGCATAAAAAAATGGGGAGACAGGTTGTGTCTGAGGCCTTCACCTCAACTAAGGGAAGGATTTTCTACTCTGGCATAAATGGATTCCTTCATTTCTCAAACCATCTATCTTCCTTGTCCAAAATGTGAATATTATGATCCTCAAAAGAGTATCTCTTTTCTTTTAAATGAAGATATACTGCTGATTCTGGTCCTGTCGTATTTCTTCTCCTGTGCTGGGCCATCCTCTTGTTTAGAAACCAAGCAGCCTTTACACAACAGCCTTTTGTAATGTAATATTAAAATTAATTTCTAGAATTAATAAAAACGATGCAAAAATATGGAACATTAATGTTATTTTTTTAAAGAAAAATATGAAATAAAACCCACATAAAATCAGCAACAGAAAGATATCAAAGAAATAAAACCATTCATGCTGGCAGAATATCAAATACAAGTTCAGGAAGTCGGGGAATCTTCCTTAAGAACCTTATATTTTTCTGTTTCTTATCATTTACCTTAGGGAATGCTGATCAAAATAATTTTACAAGTCATATTTATTTAAACAAAATTGGATAATAATTATTTAGATACAGTGAGTGAGCATTATTTTGCACCTTGATCACTTAATGGACAAAAAAATATTTTTAATACCCTTCAGACAATTATAGAAAACCTGGAGCATTTTGCTTAATTGTTATTAGTAATGTGTCATTATGTTAATACCGCTCATTAAGAAGATGGCAAGCAAATGGTGGCATTGTCTGAGTTCTCTAATTAGCCAAAAAATTATAATCTGTAAAACAAACATTTCAGAATATCATGCATGACAGCATAGCCTTATACTTGCGTAAGTGCTGTGGAGTTCAGTGAGTTCAGAATTGAAATTTAAATGAGATATTACTCTAATGAGAAATGATATAGTCATTAGTTCATAAACATTGGTTTTGTCATTAACTTGACAACTTAATTGTTTACAATATTATACTGGTATTAATTTATAGTATTACAAAACAAACCTTTTTTTTCTGACAAATCTAGGGGAAGTACAATCTAATAAGAGACATTCTTGATTATTTTCAAAAATTTGAAGCCAAGATTAAAATAGTTTGTATAAGTATGTATGAAAAAAGAAATCAACCAAATGCATTTAACGCAATATGGTCTAAATCAAAAATAATAAAGCAATACTTCCTACTTGCAAGTATGTTCGTTGTATGCTTTATATTTACCATCATTTTGTATTTTGGGGGAATATAAAACATACGAGTTATATTGTTGTTAATCCTTACAATATTGTAGGCATCAATTTCTCAACACTATTAACCTCACAGTTGACCTTATTGTTCATTACTGTGAAGTGTAATCTTATGTTTTCCACTTGAAGGATTTCTTTCTGATGGTTCAGATAAAAGTGTTACCTTGACAAAGCTAATGAAGCTGGCAGTGAATATATATGGCTCTCAAATATATATTTATATATATAAAGAGTGAAAGCAATCTTAATAGACATACTGGGGTTTTCCAGTTAGACAATTTGCTCCAATGGAACCCTTAATATTTAAGTCAGCATGAAAATTTTGTAAGACAGCAATTGCATTAGTCAAAACACCTATGCTAACACTGCCCCCTGATAGCTGTAAAACTGGACATCAAAGACATTTTAACAGTGAGAAGAAACATTTATGGAAAGTGGCAAATCATTTCCATTCATAATAAGAGATAGAGTGAACAACTGACTTGGTTACTTCAAAGCTTTCACAGTTTCTGGCATGCTACTTCTAGATCATATGGTACAGTGCCTGTTGAAGCCAAGCAACATGACATCAATAATATTGAACAAGCAAATATAGAACCATGGCTATGTGAACCCACAACTCAAGAAACAAATTTAAGTTGTATAGCCTCACAAACCATCTACTTCAATTCTCCTCATGGACAATATTTTGAAATGCCCCTAATTAAAACTAGCTTAATACCAAAGTGAGTATCTCATATTTTTACCACCTTTATTGTGGCTTTCTAAGACAGTTTGTGATTACTTAGGAGCAAGTTTATTATTAATTAGAAGAAAATTATACTTAAGGAAGGAATTAATAATACATAATTAATCAAGAGTGGATCACCTTTTTTCTCTCTACAGCAGCAGCCCTTTCAGATTGAATGATAGCGCTTGAAGCAAACCATTCTGTAAAACTGTGGATAGACTTCAGCCTGAATCTCCCCAATCCAAACCCTTAACTGCCAAATTGTACAATGATGCTTAGTTATATGTCAAAAGTTCAAATCATGACAAAACAAAATGGGTGAGGCTAGAACAGTTATAATTAAAACGATTAAATATATTAATAGTTTCCTTTCCTAGAACATCTGATCAAGAAAATCAAAGAAAAAAAATAGGAATTTTGGTCTCTTTCTGAACATGAAAAAGACCAAGTTCATGACCACTGCAAAGAATAGAAACATCAAGGGGTGAATGCAGCACAGAAATAAAATATCAGATTGCATTGGCTCATGTAGCAGTGATTAACATGAGCCAAATATGGAAATGCAAGGACATCAGCCTGGCAACAAAAATAGTCCACTCTATTGTGTCCCCCAGAGCTACCTATGGTTTCAAAAGTTGGATCTTAAAAAAGCAGGACAGGAAGAAAATCGATTAGTTTGAGTTGTGGTGCTGGAGGAGGCGCCTGCATATATCTTGGGCAGCAAAGGTGAGGAACAAGCAAGTACTGGAACACATTACACCAGAGAGCCCACTAAAAGACAAAATCACAAAATTGCATCTCGTGTACTTCGTACATGTTATGTGGGTGAATTCACTGGAGAAACTAATTATGTTTGGAACAGTTAGTAGTAAAAGGAAGCCAGGCCACCAAAGAACATGGTGGCTGGACATCATCAAAGCTTACACCAGCTAGAGCATAGAAAAACTCATTTCCATTCAAAAGAGATAGAGTGAAGTAATGCAAGATCAGAAGATGTGGAAAGAACTGGCAAATAAAATTACCAAGATTCAGACATGGCTGAATAACATCATCATCACCATCAACAACAGCAGCAGCAGCAGCAGCAACAACAACAACAGTTTCCTACGTATTCAATTATTTATTTTCTGTCATTTGAAGATCAGTATTGAATAGCAAATTTTGGAGGACCCAGAACTTGTGAAACAAACTGCAATTTCATGCAAAGAAAGATCCATTGAAAACATTTATGGAGATTCTCAGTCATCCAGGTTATAGTTGTTCCAAAGATGCTTTTTCACGAAGCAACTGGACTTTCCTGTTCTTTCTTTGAAGATGTTTCGCTTCACATCCAAGAGGCTTCTTCAGCTCTGAGAGCTGATATCAATTGAAAACTGAATCTGATAAAAAGGAATGACGAGCTTTTACCTGAATTCTGGAATGGACAATGAAGAGCCCAATGGCCAAAGATAGGCAACATGGTTTTATGATATGGTATAAGAAGACAGAAGAAATGTTTTTTGCTTATTGATGTAAGTTATTTTGGGAAATAATGTCTGAAAAGACAGCAACTATCACACACACAAAAAAAAATCATTGAGCAAAGAATGTTTTTCAGAGCTGGCTTGATACTAAAGTAGCAACAAATACTGTTTTCCACACTGATTCTTGACCTTTAATCCTTCATTTGTAGTAATTCAATCGTAATAGTTATCAAAACAAGCCTGAATTAAAGTCAGGAAAAGGAGGCCAACAAGAAGAGTACATTTTAAATTAAAAAATAATGTTCTGCTTTCCATGTCTCCTTGCACTTGCAGGAGAAAGTCTGTAACCAGGCCTTTACATTACACAAGCAATCTGCTTTGCAGTTTTGTACCGGTCAATACTGAGAATGCAGATCTATTTGACATTCTTAGGCCCTTTATTTAATAAGGCTTTACTTTATGAAAGCATTGAGTGATTGAATGTTTATGAATATTTTATAAATTAAATGAATTAATTTAATTAATTACCTTTAATTAACCTTTAATTTCATTAAATATATATAACTGGGATGATTCATATGAATATGAAAGACAAAGTAGAGTTATTTGTCATAATGTTTGCAGCAGTGTCACTGCAACAAGGACAACTGCTTTCATTTTTTAAGGGGGGGAGGGAGAGAGTGAGAGAAGAGAAGAGAAGAGAAGAGAAGAGAAGAGAGAGAGAGAGAGAGAGAGAGAGAGAGAGAGAGAGAGAGAGAGAGAGAGAGAGAGAGAGAGGAACATTGCTAAATCCAGACCTTTTCCAGGCTTCTGCATTACAATGAAGCCCATAATAGATTTTGGTGATTTGGAGAATACTGACTATTTTGTTTCTTCTTTAAAAGTTGCCTAATTTTAGGAACCCATGCTGACTTCAAACAAATTCAGAATATTTATATAAGCCTTGAAAATTATAATAATATAAAAGAGCAGCATCAACCTTAGATTTATATTTTTAATGCAATTTGTAGCATTTTGTAGCCTGTCGGAATATCTTCACGAGAAGATAATAAATTGAGTGATAGTTTTAATTTTTTTATATGTAATTCACATACATAACATGAAAGTTGTTTTTTTTTACCATTTTGTAAGTGGCCCAGTATGGCCTTAGAAAGTGGAAGGAGGGAATGGATTATATTTCTTTGCAGATTGAATTTCTTTTCATCGCCCCCCCCCCCATCCTGTCAGGATCTATCCTTCCACCCCTATCCAGTCTCAACTGTCAGTACCTATCCTTTCATTCCCTGTCATCATAACTGATGAAGCAAAATGTTTTCTTCTTCTTCTTCAAGGAAAAAAACCAGTTCAGTTCAGTTTTCTTCCGTTATGAAGAAAAAAGCACCTCGAAGAAAAAAAAAACACCTTGAAGAAAAAAGCACTGTGACCTGGATGACTGAGAATCTTCACAGATGCTAAACAGAATTTATTTATTTATTTATTTATTATTCCAATTTGTATCCCGCCCTTCTCCCGAAGGACTCAGGGCGGCTCACAACATTATTAAAACAAAGAGAGACCCACACACCCCACCGAATAAAACCAAATTAAAACCAAAATTTTAGTGTTGTGTGATTAAAATTTCTAAAAAACCCAATTTAAAAATCCTCCCTAGGCCAGGCNAAAAGGAGGCCAACAAGAAGAGTACATTTTAAATTAAAAAATAATGTTCTGCTTTCCATGTCTCCTTGCACTTGCAGGAGAAAGTCTGTAACCAGGCCTTTACATTACACAAGCAATCTGCTTTGCAGTTTTGTACCGGTCAATACTGAGAATGCAGATCTATTTGACATTCTTAGGCCCTTTATTTAATAAGGCTTTATTTATGAAAGCATTGAGTGATTGAATATTTATGAATATTTTATAAATTAAATGAATTAATTTAATTAATTACCTTTAATTAACCTTTAATTTCATTAAATATGTATAACTGGGATGATTCATATGAATATGAAAGACAAAGTAGAGTTATTTGTCATAATGTTTGCAGCAGTGTCACTGCAACAAGGACAACTGCTTTCATTTTTTAAGGGGGGGGAGGGAGAGAGTGAGAGAAGAGAGAGAGAGAGAGAGAGAGAGAGAGAGAGAGAGAGAGAGAGAGAGAGAGAGAGAGAGGAACATTGCTAAATCCAGACCTTTGCAGGCTTCTGCATTACAATGAAGCCCATAATAGATTTTGGTGATTTGGAGAATACTGACTATTTTGTTTCTTCTCTTTAAAAGTTGCCTAATTTTAGGAATCCATGCTGACTTCAAACAAATTCAGAATATTTATATAAGCCTTGAAAATTATAATAATATAAAAGAGCAGCATCAACCTTAGATTTATATTTTTAATGCAATTTGTAGCATTTTGTATCCTGTCAGAATATCTTCACGAGAAGATAATAAATTGAGTGATAGTTTTAATTTTTGTATATGTAATTCACATACATAACATGAAAGTTGGTTTTTTTTACCATTTTGTAAGCGGCCCAGTATGGCCTTAGAAAGTGGAAGGAGGGAATGGATTATATTTCTTTGCAGATTGAATTTCTTTTCATCGCCCCCCCCCCCCATCCTGTCAGGATCTATCCTTCCACCCCTATCCAGTCTCAACTGTCAGTACCTATCCTTTCATTCCCTGTCATCATAACTGATGAAGCAAAATGTTTTCTTCTTCCTCTTCAAGGAAAAAAAACAGTTCAGTTCAGTTTTCTTCCGTTATGAAGAAAAAAGCACCTCGAAGAAAAAAAAAACACCTTGAAGAAAAAAGCACTGTGACCTGGATGACTGAGAATCTTCACAGATGCTAAACAGAATGCTTTTGAGTATTTGAAATTAAGCCACATTTCTAGAAATAGAGTAGAAAGGTATATTTAATTTTAATGTAATGCTATTTTTGTGTGATATGGATCCCTATTCTCCTCCATATGGACTTTAGTTCTGGGTATCTCCTTCTTCTTTGATTTTAGGGGATGCCTTTTCTTGGTTGACATTTAAGCTAATTTTGTTTTATATTTAAAATGGTTTTTGGCTAGCTGACCTCTTGGAGAAGGGAGATTAGAAAGCTGCTGCCCAAGATTGCCACCTAGACTCGTTTTCTTATTGTAACAGGAGCAGTGGTGGGATTCAAATATGGGAACAACCGGTTCTCTGTGTAGATGTCGCTTCCGGAAGTCCATTCTGGGCCTGGGCAATAAAAAATTAGCTACCGGTTCTGCCAAAGTGGTGCGAACTGGCTGAATCCCACTACTGAACAGGAGACATGATATTGCAAAGTGAATTACTTTGCCTGCATATTGTGGATATTAGTTATGATATAAATAATCAGGATAATTGGAATAACAGTATATAAGCCTCAAAAACCATCTTCAGATATTGAAACTTGACAGAGACCAAGGGACCAGGGGAATGCAGTGCTCAAGTAGTCCTTCTGGATATAGCTGACCAGCAGATGGGACATACAGTTATTTATTCTGTCTTTATCTTATATTGCATTTATCCTACAATATTTAATTTTCAAATACTCAGCAAATCTTCTAACAATTTTCTAGATGTGTATTCATTGTTTTCAAAATGTAAACAAAAAAATCTTAGAACCACCTGCTATTTCAGCAATACTTTTTTCAAATACTTTCTTATGTTCTTAACTGCTGGCTAGCATCTACTGCTTGTGACCATCATAATAAACAAAGAGGCATGATCATTAGAAAATATAGAACATTCCTTAGGGCCATGTGTCTTATTTAACAGAAAATATTCTACTATATGAAAGGCAATTAAAAGATAGTTAACTATCTCGAACAAGTTTAGTCCATATCCAGAGATGGAATGAGAAAAATAAGGGTTTTGAATTTGCCTGGCAATAGTTAGCATGCAGACTGCTAAGCTGTTCTCTCACTGTGATAAAATGTGTTATACTAAATTATACAAGTTATTTTTAATCACTTGATGAGATGAATGAGTATAGAAATCAAATCAATCAATCAATAAATTTACATCAATACATCCTTGTTGAGGTATTATAAGGGAACATATATTGAAATAGGCTAAAAGCATAGATACTTCCTTTTGAGTGCACAATGTATTTTATCTTTTCATTTTCATACAAGGTTGAAGAACTTGCTTTAAGAGGCACATTTCTTCATAATATTGTTTATGAGACTGACGACTTAATGAAATATTTCCAGGAAATAAAAAAAAAAACACAGTGGAATTGATGTTCACGCATTAGAATTCTCTAGATTTAACATTAAGCATGATCAATGTTCTTATTAAAATGTTTGCAAATGGAACATGCAAACATATGGCTAAACTGTGCTTTTGAAACAACTCCTGCATACTAGCAACTAAGAAAGACTGTCATAAAATATATGGATATCCAATTTATTTGGAGTAGATTAGAATCATACACTCGTAGCGTATCAGTGACAGCTTTATACTTATATGACAAGTCTGTGGAGTGAAGATAGAAAATGCAATTTAGCTGACTCCCGCTTACTTAATTAAATAAAGTAAAAAAGCAAACCTAGTTCAGTTTTTTCAGAAGAATATCAATCCCGCTTGATTTACAAAACTTTTAATATGACTCAATCCCTAGTGTTAAATATATTAGAAATTCTTAAATAATGGGAGAACTCAAATTAGCTGATCAGTATCTTAATAGGCAAGATTAATCCCAGCTGCTGAATCCTTATCACTCAGTGCCCTTCAAATATTAATATTTATTATAATAAACTATATAAATGTTTCAATAATTATGAAGGTTTTAGTAGAATTGGCTTTGTTGACCTCCCTTGCTAGTCAAAAGGATATTTTTTCTTTTGTTTGGATGCATTTCTTACAAGATTTATATTTTTTCCCCTCCTAACTAATTTGTTTATATTAAGACAGGAGCAAATGCGTTTTAAATACAATTAGCAAATAAATTCCACATAGAGATAGAGGTGATAAACACAGATTACCTTGTAAGAATTGTCAGCTGAAGTGAATTCTCATAGACTGGGAAGCACCAAATTGGAAGTTGTTAGACCCATCAACGGTGACAAAGTTACAGATAATTGATAAAATTAGCTATAGAAACAGAGCTATGGCATCCACTGTGAAACTTTGAAATTATCAACCAAATTAATGGAAAGAGAAATTTTCCAAGACTTTATTCAAGGAAAGGAGAGAAGCAACCTGGAATTAAGGATAAACTTCCTAACGGTGAGGACAATTAACCAGTGGAACAGCTTGCCTCCAGAAATCGTGAGTGCTTCATCACTGGAGGTTTTTAAGAAGAGACTAGACAGTCACTTGTCTGAAATGGTATGGGGGCTGGACTAGAAGACCTCCAAGGTCCCTTCCAGCTCTATTCTATTCTGTTCTGTCCTGTTCTGTTCACTTGTGGGTACCCATTCTGCCTAAATTGTTCATGTAGATACCTTCTCTCCAGTTGTTTAGCTTGTTGGGTGCTACAGTGGGTTATCATCCTGCCATACAGCATTCTGATGCAGTTCTTTTTGTGTGATGCTGGATAATTACTGTTGAAACTAAAAATGCATGGAGTGTTGGCTCCTGATATTGGAGATCCCATGGACATTCCTTTTATTTGCTCATACATTTTCCTTTTGAATGTCAAGTCATTGCAGAAACCGTCCTGAGTGAACTAGAACATCATGCATTTCAAAGCTACACAAATACATTTTGGTATTGTTATGTGGATGATATGTTTGTCATCATCAAAGAAAGACTTTCATACCTTACTGAATTCCATCGTCCCAGACATACAATTCACAATGGAGGAAGAAACAGCTAGACAATTATCATTTTTAGATGTGCTTGTCAACAGGCAGGAAGATGAAAGCCTAGAAACCATGGTTTATTGCAAGGCTACCAACACTCCACACATTCTTAATTAAGGTTTCCTGCATGAGCAAGGGTTTGGTCCACAAGAATTCCAAGGTGCCTTCCAACTCTGTTATTCTGTTATTCTTTAGTGGATTGCAGTCACGGAATGGTCATGTTCCAATAATCTTATCTAACATTTTAGTGTCTGCTGTCAGCTCTTACTTTTAACTTCTCCAAAATTGTTGCTTGGCTTCTGTAATATTTTACATCATTTCTATGTGCTTCTTTCTTATCACAATTAAGAGAGTGTCTTCTTCATTGTGCACAAACGGAAAAGAAATTCAATACAGTATTTTACTTTTATTACCCTTGTAACTCTCATCAACTAGATCTATCTAGCTAAAAATTATTTCTTGGGTTGAAAGACAACTTATAAGTGAAACCATCCTTTTATTTCTGGTTTAATAAAGAATTTGGCTCCCCACTGACACTGTTTTGATAAAACAGTACAATTGCTTTTCTTTGCCATTTAATTTGTAACCTGATCAATACAATTTGATGTAAGCATTATTGACATTAAAGCTCTCAATTTCTAGGGGAAATAGAGGTTATAATGTAAACAAAATATTTCATTGGCATTGATCTCAAAAGCAGTCTGACAGTGTGTCTGAAAATTATCAACATCCAGATATTAAACTTGTTAAAGTGATAAGAGATGAATTTGGGTATTTTGCTTTTAAAGATTTATTCTTTTAAAGCAGAAGATTTTTAATTTATATAATGTTAAATGGGTTATGTTGTCGTTTTAACTTTTCTCAACTATTGTGGGTGATTATCTAGGGTTAATCCAGATTATAAGAGTTATTTGACTCCTGATTTAAAAGAATAATCACCATCCTTGTGGCATGGGAAGACAAGACTTCCAGGTGCACATAATAATAATAATAATAATAATAATAATAATAATAATAATAATAATAATAATAATAATAATAATAATAATAATAATAATAATTAAAAAAAGTTGGGAGGGATCTTGGAGGTCATCTAGTCCAACCCATGCTCAGGCAGGAAACCCTATACCATTTCAGACAAATGGCTGTCCAGTCTCTTCTTAAAAACTTCCAGTGTTGGAGCATTCACCGCTTCTGCAGGCAGGTTGTTCCACTGATTAATTGTTCTCACTGTCAGGAAATTTCTCCTTAGTTCTAGGTTGCTTCTCTCTTTGGTTAGTTTCCATCCGTTGCTTCTTGTCCTGCCTTCAGATGCTTTGGAGAATAGCTTGACTCCCTCTTCTTTTTGGCAGCCCCTGAGATATTGGATATAAGAAGATATATAATATAACAAGATATTATTTTGTTATCAGAAGCCAGTTTGGTAAATGATATATTATAGTTATGGCATGTATTTCGGATGTCATGCAATAGTTGTGAGAGCATAGGCAAAAGTAAATGAAAAAGAAAATTACTTGTTCAAAGCCAAGTAAATGACTTTAATCTTATTTTTTTAACAATGCAATCCTGTGAAGCCGAAACCTCTTAGTTCTAATTTAGAGATGAGAGATGAGCAGATAATGAACAGATAAATTAGGTGACATAGCTCTCTGTGATGTAATAAATAACAAGCCGAAAACTCAAATATAACTGATAGCACTATAAATTCACTTTAACCTTTTGGATGTGAATTCTATATATGGAATTGCTACATGTTAGGATTTGGCCCAAGATTTTCCTTCTTAATGTTATTTCATATTAATGCTAAGCTCTGAATTTACAAATCTAAAGAAGATCAATAAAAATAAATGAATATTGATTTGCAAGACCTTAGCAGTACTATGTTTACAGCGCTGCAGCAAGTTAGACATAGATAACACCCTAACCATTCATCCTACAATTTAGTCTCCAGAACATTTATCATCTTTGTTGCTCTTCTCTATGTGGAATGTCACTTGTTAGGATTTGGTCAAAGATTTTCCTTGAATCAGAATGGAGCTGGAAGGAGCTCCATTGGAGGTCTTCTAGTGAAACCCTCTACTCAAGCAGGAAGTTTTATACCATTTCAGATAAGTGGCTGTCCAGTCTCTTCTTAAAAACCTCCAGTAATGGAGCACCCACAACTTCTGAAGGCAGTTGTTTCACTGGTTAATTATTCTCACTGTAAGGAAGTTTCTCTTTAATTCCAGATTGCTTCTTTCCTTGATTAGTTTCCACCCATTGTTTCTTGTCTTGCCTTCTAGTACTTTGGAAAATAAGTTGATTCCCTCTTCTTTGTGTCCCTTCAAATATTGGAATACTGCTATCATGTCACCCCTAATTCTTCTTTTCTCTAGACTAGCCAAACCCAAATCCTGCAGCCATTCTTCATATGTTTTAGTCTCCAGGCCTTTGATCATTTTAGTTGCTCTTCTCTGACATTTTTCCAAATTCTCAACATCTTTTTTGTAGTATGATGCCCAAAATTTGTTCCAGTATTCGAGGTGTGGTCTTACTAGGGTTTTATAAAGTGGTACTAATACTTCACGTGATCTTGATCTTGTCTATTTATATAACCCAGGATTGTATTAGCTTTTTGGCTGCTGCTGCACACTACTGGCTCATAGTCACGTGATCATCCACTAGGACTTCAAGATCCCTCTCACAGTTACTGTTTTTTGAGCCAGGTCTCACCTAGACTGTATCTTTGATTTTTGCTGCCTAAAACTTTGCTTTTCTCCACATTAAAATTCATTTTGTTGGATAGTGTCCATTGTTCAAGTTGGATAGTGTCCATACCCAGTTCCTGCAACCATTTGTCATATGTTTTAGTCTCCAGGCCTTTAATCATCTTAGTTGCTCTTCTCTGCACTTTTTTTTTTGTCAGTGTCTCAACATCTTTTTTGTAATGTGGTGACCAAAACTGGATGCAGTAATTTAGTTCATGGTCAATTGCATGACTATAAAAATCCTACTTCTTCCCTTGCCCAATACATCACAGGAAACATGTTGCAATCTTGATCCAGAAAGAACTGTGCTGATAAATAAAAATCTGATACAGTTTTTCTTGTATAGCTATATTTCAATATGTTTTTCTTTTTTGGTGTTTTGTTTTTGATTGCCAAAGCAAAGTTGTTGGAAGGATTTCAATACTTTACTAGGAGTTTCTTCAGTGCCTTTAAAAATGATTGAGAAGTATAAATTCATTCTATTCAACTTCTGGAAACCTTTTTTTTCAAGTGGGAAGATAGAAAACAAATAAACTCAATGTTCTTATTTCTTTGCTGTTCTGACAACTCAAATGGGCCAAGAGACCTGGTGGGAAGAATCATTGGTACTTGTATTGCTTCCAGAGCAATATACATAAATATACATTTCTTTTCACAAACACCTATTATATGTTGTCAAAGAGTGCATGAATGACTACCAGCTTCAACAGCCACCATGACTATTGGTTGGAATCTTAACATTCAGGTAAAGCAAAACAACAACATATAATAAAACAAAACACTTTGCTTAGATCTTCATTAAATTGATAAATAAATAAATGAAGTGAATAAAGGAAATAAGGATTTATTATTAAATGCATATCTTTCATTTTTGATCATTCATTGTTTGGAATTGTTACTAACCATCCTATTTGCACATTGGTATTTTGCTATCTTCAGTATTCAAAAACTGTCTGTATAACTGATACATTGTGGAATATCATTAATTTTTTTTATAAGGATGGTTTTCCTGTGGTCTGTTCCCATCACTCCACTATAATTATCTGCCTGAGGCTACTGTTCAGAACCTTGCAATTTTAATGCATGCTTCAGCATCTTTTTTCCTCTCTTTTCTTTGGACAGAAAATGTCTATTTAGCCATATCTCCTTTTATAACATTGTTGAGTCTTTTTGGAGCCATTTTGCACATATTTAGAATGGAATATTCTTACCATTATTATTGTCAGTCAATGTCCAGCAAATGAAACCTTTTCACTGATAGGACTAAGGCTAAACGTACACCTAAAAAACCCATACTTTGTCACTTGAGCAAAGTTGAAAAGATCCTGTTTACCCAGAAAGGTATTGAAGTAGCACTCAATAAGGGGTTGATATGGGAAAGAAATGCACTTTCTCCAGTCTTTTCTTTGGAATCACATTTACAACCTATTTTGCCAATTTGAGATGTTAATGGGTAAAACTGAATGTTTTATCTTATTTGGCAGATAAATCAATGCTGTCAATTGCTTCTCCCTGCCACCCTTTTCGTTTTTCTTCCCCCCCATGTGTCAGTCATTTGGGGAGGGGGTTGCTATACTTTGCCACTGTCTAAATGGCTCCATGAGAGTGTTCTACCACCACATGCCATTATTGCTAGAAGTGAATTTCAAAAATAGGAATGAAGGATATTATTGGTGGTACTGAATAGGGGATAAAAACTGAGATGTCTTGAGTTTGCAATAGATTTTAAAATGCAAATATATAAATTGTAGAATTTGTGTCTCTGAATTCTGAAATGTTTAAGTCAGAAAGTTAGGAGAGTAATAGATGGTATGTTGCTACACATTTGTTGTTGTTGTTAGTTGCGAAGTCGTGTCCGACCCATTGCGACCCTATGGACAACGTTCCTCCAGGCCTTCCTGTCCTCTACCATCTTCTGGAGTCCTTTTAAGCTCATGCCTATTGCTTCAATGACTCCATCCAGCCACCACATTCTCTGTCGTCCCCTTCTTCTATTGCCCTCAATCTTTCCCAGCATTAGGCTCTTCTCCAGTGAGTCCTTCCTTCTCATTAGGTGGCCAAAGTACACATAAATAGTATTTATAGATAATAAGTTTTTTTTAAAAAAAAAAAACCCCAGCTATGTGGAAATGTCTTATTATACTTTTGTATAATTATTGTTTAGTAATCAATTACATCCTCAAAGCCTAGGGAACTGTTTTGATTAAGGTTTATGCCTGCTGGTTACTAAACATAAAAATAACTATGTATGGGGTTTGTGTTTCAGTGATTTATACTGTATTTATATTGTATTTTCCCCTTGTCATCTCCTTCAAGGGAATATATTCAGGTTAGAGGTAGACACCAACATACATTATCATAGTTACAGCATGAAATTAAAGTATATTTATGAGCACATTGTGAAAGTCATACAAGTAATTTGTTAGATTCGGAATTAATGACTGTTCTAGGTTTTGAGAGCAATAGGCAATCTGACTGTGTTACAACCTCATAAAAATTGTTATCTTTTACTCAGTTTTATTTCTATGCCACTTGTGTTTTCCATGGCAATAAACCAAAAAAATCCAGAGCTTTTGGGTAAATTGCAAATCACTTCTTACCTTAACTCATTTGTAGGATTTGGCATTCACAAACTTTTTCTTCACAAGAAGTTCAGTAAATTTCATCTAGATTAATTTCTCCTCCTCCAGTTGTAATAGAGATGAGTCCCTGTATGTGTGGCATTTACTGGATTGATTTTAAACTGAGGAAAGCAAACTTATTAGCAGTCTTGCTAAATCTGTGAGAGTGTGTGTGTATTCACATGTGTCCACACACATGCATATACACACATAATCTGAGATGCATTATTCATTGTGTTTAATGACTACCATCTGGTATGACTATTTATGCTTATGATACATATGACCAAAAAAGAAAATGAAATGAAATAATAAATATAGTATGCATCAACTGGGCTTCTTTTGCTGTTGTTGCTTGCAATCTTAGTAAACAGCTTAGAGTATTAGGTTGACTTTTATTTTCAAAAATTGAAGCAGTCTGTCATTTCAAATTAACGCTAAGCTCTGAATTTACAAGTGGAAAGAAGATCAATAAAAATAAATGAATATTGATATTGCAAGATCTTAGCAGTACTTTGTTTATAGCACTGCAGCAAGTTAGGCTTTGAGTTAAGAAATCAATAATACAGTGGAATGACTAACACCTTTTATAAAAAAAGGTGGATTTGGGGGGGAGACAAAGAAAAGCTTGTAGTTTTATTTCTGTAATTGGGATGACTTTGCATGTTTTTTCATATTTACAATATATGCCTAAACTTGGGCAGTGAATATAGTTATGATTAAGGCTATTTTATTATCCTGAAGAATATGTTTATATGTTAATATAATATCTATATAAATTAACAGAACAGGAAAAAAAACTTTCAATACAACAGACCCACTTCCGTGTTCAAAGGAATGCTATATCAATAATATGCCTTCTCAAATTCAAACAATAACTTTAAATCATATACAACAGCTGCTTGGAACACTGGGAGAAATATAGCATGTTGATATTTTCCAGATCCTACATTGACCAAACACTGATTCAAATGTTAAACTATATTAGGGAAGTTGCTAGAAGAAAATTATTGACAATTAATCTATTAGAGCAGGGGTGTCAAACTGCCAGCTCGCGGGCAGGTTTCATCATACTGGAGCCACGCCCACCCCATTGCTGGCAATGGCGAAAAAGCTCCGATACGTCGTGCGACGTCACATGACATCGCGAGTTTGACATGCTTGTATTAGAGCATTCTGGAAAATCACTTTGAAACCTATCCATATCTGTAATTCTTAAGAGGATTGTACTGTTCTGAGCAGTTTAGTATAAATGTACAAATACATGAAAGTTTTCCAGTTCCATCAATGGTTTCCAAGTAAATAAAATAAAATATTTAATTAAATATATAGGTTCAATAATCAGATTTTAGTTTTGGAAATGCTATTTGCTTTTGTAGAAATAATTGGTGTTCAAAAGTGCAGTTTTGCATGGAACTGGGATGATTTTTGTAAATTAGAATATATTTAAGATGGCACCAGCAAAACAGAAATCATAAATATCCAGGACTAGATCAAGGATGGAGAAACCTTAGTATTACAGATGATAGAAATTGGACAATATGCAATGGCGATCATACCTACATGCGCCATGAAATATAAGTGTGTGTGTGTGTATCGGTGTGTGTGTGTGTAGATACATATAATACAAAGTGACAAAATAGAGATAGATCAATTTCTCACTTATTTCCTTGCCTAAGGTTCACCCAAGGAAGGGATGGATAATAGCATCAGCTGGGGAAACATAATTTTAGCTGGTGCATGCTGGTTTTATGGTCGGATCAGGCCAAGGTTGAACTTTTTGGCTATAATTCCAAAAAGTATGTTTGGAGCAAAAAGAATAGTATGCATCACCAAAAGTATCCCATACTCACACAGAAGCATGATGGTGGCAGCATTAAGCTTTAGGGCTTCTTTTCTTTAGCTGGAACTGGCACTTTAGTCAATGTGGAAGGGATTATGAACAGCTCCAAAGATCAGTCAGTTTTGGCACAAAACCTTCAGTCATGTGCTAAAACACTGAAGATGAAGAGGATTTTCACCTTTCAACATGACAGTGACCCAAAGCATATCTCCAAATCAACAAAAGAATGTATTGTGTAGTGGGCTTCAGTAGGCAAGGAGCAGACCAGCATAGTTACAACGTTATTTATTGACTCAAACTAGAACTGGAGAACTGCAGGCAATTGCCTATAATTTATACTCTGAGCCCACAGGGCCTTAACCAATCACAATACTTAAAAATCCCGCCAAAATATGAATGTTCAAAGTTTTCCTCCAAAACAGTTGGAGTTAACAGTCAGGGTCATCTAAAGGTTAGTTTCATTTTAGCAGGGATTAACACAACTTTATATATATTCAATACATAACAGAATGGTTTTACCAGAAGAAGATCAAAGTTTTGGAATGGCTAACCAGAGCCAAGACCTAAATCCAACTGAAATTCTGAAAATCTTTAAATGTCATAATTTATTGCATATGTGTAGCCTGAACAAGCTGTCTAACATACTCTGATCTGATATTGTCTTTTGGCTAAAATGTTTGTCTGAATGTACTTTTTTTAAAATTGACAATGTCAATTTAGTTTTGGCTATTCTGTATATTAAATGCCAATTCTTCTGTTCTGGTGATGATTGCATGTCAGACCTGCAGCAGTCAGTTCCCTTAGGAAAGAAAGACCCTCAACTTTATTTGGGTGAAGTGATAGCTTCATAGGGTGAAGTGAAGTAAAATCAGGCTAGAACTAAGATTCCCACACAAAAGGTTACACATTTTCTCCCTCATCGCAGCCCTCTCCCCTTGACCAGTTTGTATTCAGCCAGTGGAAAACTGCATAGGTGTTTTGAGAGTCGCTGAGATGTTTGGGGGCAATCCACATTCCACTCTCAGGATACGTGATCTTGAAGACTGGCACAAACTGGTTCTGCATCTCTCTGGTCTTCATCAAACTATCATTTCTGCCTCCCTATTTCCCATCACATCCCCATACATGTTTTATTGCCCATTAGTTCTCCCCCTTGCTCCCTTCCCCTAGCTTTTGCTGGCAGGATGTCGGCAAGGCACCAATCAGAAAATGGCAGAACTGACACCGCAATAAAGTTAAGATATTTTTTTTAAAAAAATAACACTTTGATTCAAATTGGTAGAAATTTGCTATGAAAAGTAAGGTAGCTAAAAGATCTTGGTGTGTAACATATTACAATTGATGAGAAAAGAAACTCTGGAGAAATCAAATAGATCAGATTAAGAGAGATAAACTACGTCTGTTGTTAAAACTTGATTTTATTGAAAAACAAAGCAAAACATTTCTAGGCTAACCTGTTCCCAATGGATTCTGGATGATTAATTCAGGGGAACAGAGAATGAATGAGTTGGTAAAATGAGGACCCAGATTTGCGGGGGGCAGTATGCTGACTCTGTAAACCGCTTAGAGAGGGCTGTAAAGCACCGTGAAGAGGTATATAAGTCTAAGTGCTATTGCTATTGCAGTTGACCGCATAAGGGTTCACTATGTTTACTTTCACCATTAATGAGCCATAAGAATGTACTGTTAGCTATAACTATTGTAACTTCTAGGCTCAGAAAAAAAAATAGTAATATTTATTAACTGCCAGAGTGTTGTTAGGGGCTGTTGCTTTAGTCTATTATTTTTGGGGTTTTGCGAAGTACCATCTGGTTGCCAGTATGGAAGTTAGAAAACTCGATTAAACAGAATGTTTGCTTCAACTAACAAATCTTTTAAAATTATGTTCCTTTTTAAGCATTGCCAAAATATTCCTAGAAAACAAAACATAGACTAGTTTGAAGTTAGCTGGAGACATTTCCCAGCAGTCATTAAATCTCTTCAATCTTCGAATGCACATGGAATCAAGGATAATTCTAGTAACCATAATATATTAGTAGGAATGGTCTCCTAACCCCCACCTTCTTTTCTCTAACAGCTGTTACACTGGCAATTTCTGGAACAGTGTTTCAATGGGCACAATCCTTTCAATTAAAAACTTAGCCATCTGTTTCACTGACTAGTTAACAATGCCAGGAAATTACATTGCTTGCACTCTCTTTCCCCCCCCCCCCACGTCTCTTTCTCTCATTTTGTAGTTGTGATTTTTTTTCACCTTTCATCTGAAAATTTACTGATAATTTTGTGTTAAACGAACAGGATCACAATAGCCAACGTAACCTTGAAATACATTTTTAAAAATCATAACATTATCCATTTTTCATACAGCATCTGAATTATATATTTCACTTTGCTTAATCTGCTGTGATGTGTACATTACTTTCTTGCAACTCAAACACAAGCGCATGCCTGGAAAACTGATACTAACCTATCTCTCATTCCAATAATCTACTTACTATTCATTAAGAAACACTACAAGCTTAATTTATATAAAAAAGGGGGTAGTGTTTGTCATACTTTAACATAATTTGGGGAGCTTGTCTTAAATTGCAATTGATGGGGCAATGACACGATGATCTCACAGGAGTGGCCAGGGAAAGAGTTTCTGAACCATTTCCATCAGAATGGAAGAGTTTCTGAACCATTTCCATCAGAATGGAAATCTGCATCTTAGTTTTTTATACTATAACTCAGTGATGGCAAACCTTTTAGAAACCGAGTGCCCAAACCACAACCCAAAACCCACTTATTTATCGCAAAGTGCCAGGGTCGCATCAGCATTGTGGTGCCCTCAGGGGGGGTGGGGAGGCGCCTCTGAGTGCTGCCTCTGGCACGCAAAACCCAGGGGCACAAAAATGGGCCACCATGCTGCAAGGTGCAAAAATGGCCACCGTTGCACCACGGGGTGCAGATACAAGGCACTGCACCACGCAAGAATGGGGCCGGACTAGTGAGTATCATGCAGGCAGTAGCCCCACCCCATTTGCAGCGCATGCGTGCTCACGGTCCCGTGCGCACATGCACACATGTAAAATGCTTCCCCCTCCCTTTTCTTCCAGTCCACCAATTGACAATGGTTAGTGACCTCTGCTCTACCACCTCTACTCGAGCTTGCTAGTTGGCCACTTTGCCTCCTTTGTGCTCGGCGGGGCTCCTTCTCTGGGCGGTGGTGGCGGCCTGATGGAACTGCTGCTGGCGGCGGTGGTGCGCGTGCCAACAGAGAGGGCTCTGAGTGCCACCTCTGGCATGCATGCCCTAGGTTTGCCACCACTGCTATAACTTCTCTGAATTCTGGGGCCACAAAAAAAGGGTTCTAGGAATGCTTCAGACATAACACATGCAGCTTGCCTTCCCCTGAGATGTTTATCTATGTCTCTCTGAGTGTATAGCCTTTGTGGTATTTGATAAGAGATTTCACGAGTTCTACCTTCTACTTTATAGGGTAAGAATTACAATAAAGAGAATATTTGTAGCTCAGGGTTGAAATGAGCGGCTCTTTGTGCTCTCTGAGAGCACCAAAGACCTCTCATAAGAATTACAATCTGAAAAAAGGGAATATTCGAAGTTCCGTACTAGGAGCAAAGAATCAGGGCCACAGCTTAAGTTCCAGTTAAGGAGATTTATTGCTCAAGCCTATACACAGGAATCTAGTCAACTAATGATCAGTACTTAATTGGCATTAGGTAAGAATTTACAGAATTCAGATGGAGCTATACTTGGATCACTTGTGGAATGTAAAGACTCCAGACTGATTCCTCTCTTGACTCCATCCCAGGGTCTGCCTCTTCTTCTCTTAGATCCCCCTGATTAATTATGCATACTGTGTTTAAAGCCAGATAGAGTTCACCACTGATCCTGTTGATTAGTAAACTGCAGAAATGTGAAAGTTTTTAAATTATCGTTATATTAAAGAGTGCCACTTTAACTGATAGTCTTTTTTAAATAGTTTAAATAATTGAGAAGAACCTTTTACCAGCATAGACTGCAATGACCATGGCTTTTTTGTCATAGAACACCCAGAATGGAGTTCCGGCACCTTTTTCTTTTTCTTTTTTACAAAAAAAGCACTGGCAATGACTGATGTCTAAACTTTATAATGATTTGTTTTTGAATGTGATTCTGTTCCACAATGAATTTGCCTGTATTCAGATATAGGGTTAAGGTAACAATATTCTTTTCCATGGTATTCATTTATGGAATTTTTGCTTCTATCTTTTTTCTTGATAAATGTTTGATGTTTTCTGCTTTTTGTCTATGGAGTTTCTCAATCATACAGGTCATGGTTGTCCCAAAGATGCTTTTTTCCAAAAGGCAACTGTATCGTCTTGTTTTTTCCATTTGAAAACATTTCACTTCTCCTCCAAGAAGCTTCTTCAGTTCTAACTGACTGATGGAGAATGAAGGATTTATATTCTTTGCAGTTATTTAGTTGTTAGCACTCTGAGGGCCAGTGGCTGGCTTTATGACAGTCATTGAGGACATTTGGAGATTTGTCTGTATCCTCAGAGTCATATGAAAAAGAGTGTAAAGAGTGTGGAAGCTTTGTGGGATCACTGAAAGGACTGTATTATAAACAGGAGACACGTGGTGTTTTATCCATCCTCTTCTGTTGAGGGAGAGCTGTTCAATTTTTACATAGATTGACTCAATCTTCAAACCAGTAGTCTTCTTTGTCCAGAATGTGATTTTTTCTATCTTCAAAAGACTCTTGTTTTTCAGATGCAGATGGACTGCTAAATCTTTTCCTGATGAGTTTCTTCCCCTGTGTTGTGCCATGAGTTTGTAAAGTGGTTGTTTTGTTTCCCACATATACAGGTCTACACATGTTTCACTGCATGGCATTGCTTTTTTTGTGTCTGTGTTATGTCTTTTGGGGTGGACAAGCTTCTGTCTTACTGTATTCCTGGATTTAAAGTGTGCGTGTATGTTGTGTTGGTAGAAAATCCCTTTGAGCTTTTCCAATATTCCTGCAATGTATGGAATGACAATGTTGCTCCATTTGTTGTTCTCTTCTTTGACTGTTATGGAGAAACTCCTGCTAGATCTTTTTTGGAATTTGATGAGGGCTTAATTAGGATAGCCACAAGTTCTGAGGGCTTTTTTGTTCTTGTTCTTTCTCTTTTCCCTCTTTGCTGGTGAGCAAACCTTCAGCCTGGTGGTGTAGGGTTCTGATTATTCCCAGTCTGTGCTCCAATGGGTGGTGAGAATCAAAATGGAAGCATTCACCAAACATATCAATACCTTCCCTTTGGAGGTGGCTAATAAAGCCATTGGGAAATCCTTCCCTTGCTTTCTTGCTAAGGTTGGAACTAATTAATAAATTACCTTGTCTCCAACACTGTGTAGTTTAATTCTTCTGTCAGACTTATCCAATCTATATATATCATCATCATCATCATCATCATGGACAATATTTAATATTTATTTGCTACGTATATGTAGAGATGTGGGTCTATACATATGTTGTTCATAGTATGTTTAGGTGCGTATCATGTATGTGTTTTACTTTGAGAGCGGACAACTAAATTTCATTTTTGATGTGTGCCATTGTGCCCACAGTATAAAAATGACAATAAAGGTTATCTTATCTTATCTTATCTTATCTTATCTTATCTTATCTTATCTTATCTTATCTTATCTTATCTTATCTTACCATCATCATCATCTTAGCCATTGTCTATACTGAGGGAAGTCAGCCCCCCAAGAGAAGGAAATATTAAAAGGGCAGAAAAATATATTTCCTCAAAAGGATTTTAAAAGCAGAAACCAACCCTGCCCCCAAGTCTCTCTCTGTCCCAAGCAGGAGCCAGCTCTGTACAAATGCAGAAGTAAACCATCAGGAAAGTTGGAGCTAGAAGCTTAAGAAGACAAAGACCTAAAATCTGCATACCCCACCTGAGACAGGACATGGTAGGATTAACTCACAAAGGCCAAAGGGCACACCCAGACTCAGGTCAGAATATGTGACATAGGAAATACGAAGCCTGAAACAGGAACAGGAACCACTTCAAACAAAAGGCTAGAGTGGGTATAAAAACCTACTACCCACATGTGCTCAGACCTGTTTTCTCTCCTCTTTCCTGCCAGAACCATCTTTTGGTCTGGCTCTTCAATAAACTGCAACCTTCTTTCTAAAGCAGTCGCCATGTTGTTTATCTCCGGCTTGGATGAACCAGGATGAAGATTTTTCCTTCAACAATACACTGCAGGATGAAGGCCTCTTCAGCATGTTTCTAACCAATATGGTTTTCAGTTGTAAACAATCTATATATATAGTACTTGAATCTATCTCTTGTCTGCTCCAATCTATATATATTTAAATCTATATTACTAATACTAGGATTTGCATCTGCTCATTAAAGAGAATAGAAAAAAAAATGTTTATAGTCGACTAACAAGTTTCTTCTGCCTGCCAATCAGAGAACAATGAGTTATTTAGCTATAGTGTGGGAAATCATGCATGAAAAGGTTACTGGAAGTTCTCTTGTACAGTCTTACAGTTTTATTTTTTCATCTAACATTTTACTTTTTTGATGGATGGGGAGAATATTTCAAGGGTTTTAATTTGCTCACTTAGTTTATTTATCATATTTGGATACTGCCAAATCATCCAGAATGTCGACAGCAATGCTGACAATTAAAACAATATAGCAAAATATCCTTGATGAGAAGATTCCAATAATTTAGCATACTAAAATTCAATCAACCTATTAATAATAATATTAAGTTAAAATCATGCCTTTCATTTGCATAATGATGTTGACAGACTCTACTTACATTGACAGACTTTTCTGTGAAACTTTATATTAACGATGGAGGGAGGGAATTCTATTGGAGAGTAGGACACTGCAGGGATTTACATATTTTTTATAATGAATGATCTTGTCCCACAATAGTTACACAAATCAAAAGGTAAACCTAATCTGCAGTATGCAACATTCATAGAATTGAAGTCTAATAATGTAAAATACTGTATTTGATTTGGGGCTCATCCTATCATTTTAGTTAATAACAATATTGGTCAGAATAATATCATTATTAAATAACTGTAGTATCTTTAAACGATTCACTCATTTGGGGGATTATGTTGCAATTATTAATGTTTTATTTAGGTTTTGATCTAAGTAATGCTGGTTTATCTTCCCTCGTCCTCCTCTATATATCTGAAATGGTCTTTTCTGGAAACATTTTTTTCTTTTTATAAAGGATAAATTCTAGTTTTGCTGGTTCAGTTTTCCTGGGGTGAGCCCACAGTTTTTCTATGACATTATATTTATCTTTATTAAAATGACTGTTCACACAATAACCCCAATAATTATATTAAAAAAGAGCACACATTTTTCCATTCTGCCAGTCTTTGGCTCATCTACAAATCTTTTCAGTTGTGTTTTCTTCCAGATCATTGATAACTGCTGTTTACTCCAGGGGAGGATTTTGTTCTAGTTCTGTAAAACTCCTTTCTGGGCTTCGTTGATAACCTCTAAACTTCAGTGCCCTGGAGGCGCTTAAGAATTGGTTGATAGGCGGATCTCATTTGATTCGCATGACAGCAGCCATGCCTGACACGCTTATCACTAAGGGAAAATGTCTGACCCATTATTGTGTACAGCATTCTGCTAGGTGCATTTTAAACTTCATTTTAAAACTAAGATTGCTTTACAGCTTTTATACATATAGATATCTAATTAGAATCATAGTCTGATCAGGGCAAACTATATATTTACACAACTACTCTAATTTCACACATAGATCTCTTTTAGATGAAATTAAAGGCCTATGTCTAACTTGCACCATTTCAGATGTTATGTGGAAATCGCATATTTGAATTAATGCATGTCTAGATTAAAAAAAATAATTGAGGTTTGGACTTAGTCTCGCCTTCCCACCCCAATATTTTATTAACATTATAATAAATCAGTCTTAGTGCATGAGGGGCCAAGAGGGAAGTCCAGACTGAGGAAAGAAAGAAAAAAGGGAAGGGAAAGAGACAAATTGGAGTTGAACCTGCATTGAAAGGATTTTTTCCTTTTTATTTAACTAAAAATGAGGGGGGGAATCAAACGCAGTATTATCTATTGATTTCTGAGAAAATAGTCTGGCTGAACCTTGTAAATGATTGTCTGCATATCTGAAATTCATCCTGCTTCTTGCTTTGGTTTCTTGGGTCTTCTGCTATATCAGTGAATAACAAGAACCTCCAGCAGACTTAAAAGAATAAACAATTCAGAACACTGAATCCTTGTCCCTTTTAAAACTTGAGCAAGGAGACTCTAGTGTCATCCCACCGATACATCGGGATTTTCCCACAGCTGTGAAGAGATGACATTTATCACAACTCTCAGAAAGGGGGGGAGGATATTTGTAAAATAAAGGGAAAAATTAGAGCTTTGCAGCTTAGAATGACTACCCATCAGAATGAATTTGTTCATAATTTATTTTAAGATTGTCCATGGTTCAGAGTCACTTGGCGAGATGGCCAGCAATACAAGTCAAATAAATAATGACTTTGTGGACAAGCTGTGTCATGTTCTTGCCAATATTATGGAAGTGGTTTGCCAGTTACTCCTTCTCCAATGTTTATTTTTTTTACTTTAATTACTCAGACTAGCCTAAAGCCTGGGGTTTTCTGGAGGTCTTCCATCCATGGAATAATTGGTGCAAATCCTGTTTAGATTCCAAGCCTGGACCCACTTAGTCCTGCCATTGCAGAGAAAGAAGATCTAACTATTTAAAGTTGCTTCAAGACATGTAAAGACATGTAAAGACATGTAAAGACATGGAATATAAAAAGCAAAATAGGAAGTTAATTGGTGTATCTATCATGGCCTATATTGTGAAGACAGCCTTTAGCAGTTCAATTATCTCATGCGTAAAATCTTGCATTCAGATAATTACAGACTGATTCAGTCTGGGTGTAATGCCCAAACATTTTATAACTAACTTTTAGGGATAGATTAATTGTGAAATTTGAATTTTTAAGGATAGAATCTAGTATGCTTGGACTATTATTTCATATTTAAAAATTGTAACAGGGCTTTTTTTGTCATAGAACGCCCAGAACGGAGTTCCGGCACCTTTTTTTGATGGAACCTTGTAGGGTAGGCAAGGCGGGTTGTATGACGTGTGTGAGTTCCGGCACCTTTTTTTTTTTTTTTTACAAAAAAAGCACTGAATTGTAATAAGCATTTTTGCTTCCTTAATGAGAAACAAGTTACTATTTGTAATGAGTCCTTGTCCTTGGTATAATCAGTTCATAAAGTTCATAAACTGAGCATAAACATGGGTATACACTGTGAAGAAGAAACTGAAAAACTGAAGTCTAAACTGGACAGTCCTTTATTATCAATTTTAGACCAGAAAAATGCCTTGAAGGCAACTGTATTTTCATTGCAATATAAAATTGTAAAAATGTATATATTGTTATTGATCTTCATTCAATATTTAGAGGTTCATGTTATGCAGAAAATAAAATGTTCTCCTAAGCCCCAAGCAAATTCTTTAATTAGTTAATTAATTAATTAATTAATTAAACAAAACTTTTCTTGTATGAAATAATTTTTACTATGTGCAATTTTGTTACAATAACTCTGAACATAGCCATTTAGGGCACAATAATTTCACATAGTATTAGATTGGTGCTTAAAAAGACTTGTAGACAGGGCTTTTTTTCTCATAGAATGCCCAGAACAGAGTTCCGGCACCTTTTTTGGATGGAACCTTGTAGGGTAGGCAAGGCGGGTTGTATGACGTGTGTGAGTTCCGTCACCTTTTTTTTTTTTTTTTAGAAAAAAAGCACAGCTTGTAGATATATTCCAAATAAAACACACTTGAATAAGTGTGTGTGTGTGTGTGTTTGTACGCAGGTAGCTTTCACATTCAAGCAATTCTTAGATAATTAAGAAGCAAGACAGTTCTTTTTTATTATTAGTGATTCAGCACATTTATTTTTCATTCCTATAAATTTATTCCTTATTTTTCCATGTAATAGCAATAGCTGTAAGGTCCTGTCTCAGCTAGTCCTCCCAAGAAAGCAGAACTCTTGAAACAGGCATTGTTTCAAAAGGAACTTTTATTGAGAGTGACAGCAGAAGAGCAAAGCAAGATCTAATGGTTTCCCGCGTGAAACATTACATTAAAGCATCCCTTTCAAAAGCCCACCTCAATGGCCAAATGTCCAATTTGATTTCATCCAAGCCTCAGGTATGAAGTTGTTATGGGAACCAAGCAGATAAACGTGGATTCCAGGCATTATTCTCAGGTTTTCGTTTCTACCTAGCCTCCTCCCATTGGAGTAGAGATATGGCAGATGGCCCAGAGTACATTCCTCTCCCACTCACATTCAGAGACATCAAAAGGGGCAAGGAACAAAGCAGAAGACAGTGACCGACTGACCTCGTCCCAACAGCATAGCCGAGCAGCCTCCCCCCTCCGAGCAAAATGGCAGAACCTGAAAGTAAAAAAAGAATTGAGAGGCTGAGAGGTCTGACAATAGCGCTTAGACTTATATACCACTTCACACAGCTTTACAGCCTCTCTAAGCAATTTACAGAGTCAGCATATTACCTCCAACTATCTGGGTCCTCAATTTATGATCTTGGAAGGATGGAAAGCTGAGTCAACCTTGAACCATTGAGGATCGAACCCCTGGCAGCAGAATTAGCTTGCAATACTGCATTCTAACCACTGCACCACCACAGCTCTTCTATATGCTAATCAAAGAACTAAGAATATTATGGAAGTCTGAGTTAATCTGGAGGTCTAATAAAGTAAATTTTCCTGCTCAGTATCAGAATAAGAAAGCAAAAATAAAACCATTATCCTTTTGCTTATTAAGAAACATACATTGATCAGGTAACTTAAATAAGGGAATAACTTATAACATAATACATCTTAATTTCTAGCTTATGTGCTTTAGAACAGCATGAAACAAAAGGAGGTCAATTAAAATAAAAGTCCTAGATTTATATTTCATATATATTTGTTCTGCAGTAATTAATCTGATTTTATCCTTCCTTTAATTTGTACAATTCAAGGCAATCTCTTCTTTTTCCACCACTGCCACCACCACCCACAACAACAACAACAACAACAACAACAACAACAACAACAATACTGTGAAGTGAGCCTGGCTGAAGGAAAGTGACTGGCCCAAGGCTAGCCTGCCTGCTTTTCTGCCCAAGGGTGGATTAGAACTCACTGATACTCAAATTAAGAATAAATAAAAGTAGATGTAGTTTCCCCTCCATGAGGATGCCCCCTTATCAAGAGAGGAGGGGCTTATGTGTTTTGTTGAGGTTGGGACTATGCTGGAGGTATACCACCAGAAAGTATAAGAGAAGGGTCACCCAAGCCAGACAGGTCTCAACTGAGGAGCAAGATTAAGAGTATCCACAAACCCATTAATCATGATAAGAAATCAGAAGAAGAATCCCATGCTGGCTCTGTCGTCCCCTGGGTTAACAGGGGCCACTGCTGTCCCTGTTAACCTAAGGATGACTGGGTTAAGCATTCAGACTTGACTGAATGTCAACATAATCATAATCATAATCATTACCATGAACATCACCACCATCTGATGGTGATTAACATCACTAATTTCGCTTTACAGGTATTTCAAGTGGTCCTTCAGCTTGAGCTTCACAGATGTTTTCACCATATGTCTTCTTTTCACGTATAGGCATCTCTGACTTTGTAGATAGGAATTTATTCTGTGATGATTATTTTTTAATTTTCTTTCTACCATTCCTCTTCAGCTTGACTTGAAATTTATTTAGAGAAGAAGAAAGCCATTTTTGCTGCTTAGATTCAGGGATCTTGTATTTACCTTACCCACAAGGTTGCAAAGGGGTGAGTGTTGTGTTTGGCTACATATTTGATCTTTTCACATTTCAAAAGCTACATTTTTCAGGCCAGGGAAAACTTTTTCAGGCCAGGAATCATATGCAGTACAATATTTCCCACATCAGATCAGTAAAAGCATGATCAAAAAGAGATGCAAAAACATCCTAGGACTAAAATAAAATAAGACAAAACAGGAGTGTCTTTCACAAGGAAGAAAACTTTCAAAAAAATTGAAGACAAATGGCATTTTTAAAAAGTCATAGGAGTCCCTTTGATTTTATTTGGGAGCCAAGGCAATAGTATCTGGCGTCATGGAACCAAAGGGATATCCCATTGTTTGCGTGCATGTGGGCCCATGCCTCTCCCTTCCTTTCCCTCCAGGTCCCCAACCTAGAAAGTTTGGGGACCTCTGTCATAATATATTCACTAGATATACAAAGTCTCTTTCTTTCTTTCTTTCTTTCTTTCTTTCTTTCTTTCTTTCTTTCTTTCTTTCTTTCTTTCTTTCTTTCTTTCTTTCTTTCTTTCTTTCTTTCTTTCTTTCCAGATAGCATTAACTGGTTTATACTGCAACATATGCACCATAAAAGTAATGATCTAAAATAATAGAGTAACATTAAATAATCAAACTAATGCAATATAACGATTTATCATTTATTTATGGCATTACACTCTTAATTAATGGAGTTCTGAATGATGATCTAAAGAATTTGCATAACTGTCTGGAATACCACAAATGAAAAGACTGCTCCGTCATCGAAAAGCTTCTCACAGAGAATTCTTATCTCTTTCTACTGGACCTTCTGATATGTGTGAACTTTTTGCAGACACCCTCATTTTTGCCCACACTGGACAGACAAATTCTACATGGAATAAAGAACCCTCAAAATAGCCAGGAGGACATAAAGGCACAAGAGACTGTCCACTGCATAAGGGGTACCAGTCAAAGCTAGATTAAAAACCCTTCTGAGTAACAGTTATCCAATCCAGAATCAAAGTTGGTGTAATCTTGGAATCGGTTAATTTTAAGACCAAGGTGGGTCTGTTATACATGTACCCCCATAATACCTAAGTATATACTTCATAGCAACACAACAACGTGGTGAGTTTACAAACATGGGTAGGATTTAGTCACAAAGAAAAAAATAAAGAACATTCTGGACATGAAAAATTCTAGAACACATTTCCATTAAGGCGATCAAACCGGTCAGTCCTAGAGGAGATCAACCCTGACTGCTCTTTAGAAGGCCAGATCCTGAAGTTGAAACTCAAGTACTTTGGCCACCTAATGAGAAGGAAGGACTCACTGGAGAAGAGCCTAATGCTGGGAAAGAATGAGGGCAAGAGAAGAAGGGCACGACAGAGAATGAGGTGGCTGGATGGAGTCACTGAAGCAGTAGGCATGAGCTTAAATGGACTCCAGAAGATGGTAGAGGACAGGAAGGCCTGGAGGAACATTGTCCATGGGGTCGCGATGGGTCGGACATGACTTTGCAACTAACTAAGTCTCTAAATCTGACCTTAAATGCAGAGCAAAAAATGAGTACATTTCAAGAGCTGCATTTAAAAGCCCATAAAATTACAGCAATAATTTCAGCACAAAATCAGTTAAGAAAAACTAAAAAAAGAAAAAAGAAATTAAGCAAAGAGCTCTGTGAAACTGGCACGCACACCCAGGATGTATGTCTATTAACTCTTTAAAAGAATCATTCATTATGTACAACTAGCAGCTGTTGTCATTTCTGTTAACATTCTTTTCTTTGGGAAGAAGAAGAATACATTGTCTAATTATTTGTTAAAGGTCCTTACATTTGTGGACTTTGCTCTCCATGCTCAAAAGCAGCCTGTGAAAATTCCTAGAGTCCTCTAATGAATTTCTTTCTTTACAATATCCTGAACAAAGAACGTCTCCTGTGTCTGCAAATGTAAAGAACCAAACTGACAGTTTAAAAAAAGCTGCTCCATATTTCTTACTACTGTCCTAGAGAACGATGTTCATGAACCTCAGAGAGAAAACTATTGATCAGTGACCATCCATTTTGGCTAATGCACTTCAGTACTTTTTCATAATTCTTACATCTGCCTCAGCAACAATCTGATTTAAAAAATAAAAACTGTCAGTATCAACTCGATCCTTCAGATGCATTAAATTACATTCAATAAGGTCCTCTGCTATGGTAGAGAGATGCTGATCAGGATGCAAGCGACCGTTTTGACATTCTGCTATCTTTATCCCCTCAAGGGCAACAGAATACACTGAGCAAGCTGGACTTCTCTTTTGCCTTCCCTTTCTTCCTTTAGCCTTTAATGGATTCAGTTTTGTGTAAAAGAAAAAGAATACCGCAAGTTGATAAAATATTTAGATTGTAAATTACACCAGCTTTGCCTCCGGGGAATGGAATGAACTGGAATCACTCCGAAAATACGTTCAAAAGACATTAAGTATCCTGCTGTCAGACACAGAGGCAAGGAAGAGGGAAAAACACATTTTTTTTCCATCCATTTGTATGCAACAACCAGTTAGTGCCATAAATCGGAAGCAGATAAAATAGAGGCAACCCTACATCTTAACGCCATACTTATGCAAATAGTACATCTGGTGCTATCTGAGGGAAAGCCAAGAACTATTTCAGAGCAAGTTTAGATACTTGCTGTATACTCTGCGATGGCACAGCTGGACAAGGAAGTCTCTAGCTGGATCTGCTGGATATAATATTCAAAAATGGTGATATTCCTAAAGGCAGCATTGCTTTTTAATGATACCTCAGCTTATAGAACTTGTTATTCTTGTTCGTTTTAAAAACTTGCCATGTCAATTAATGAGTTTGGGTGTAACTTATGGCCTCTATTCCTTAAAATGCTTGTTACCATTTTTTTAAAAAAACAAAAACAAAATCCCTTCATTTTTCTTCTTGGTATAATGATAGCAACATGCAAAGATACCCCTTACCTTTAGGTGTCAGATTTTTATTTTTTTTAAGAAACGTTTTGTTTCTTCTTTGTACAAGGGAAGTCAATAACTAACTTCTGGAATGGACACAAAATTATTTGAGTATGATAAACCTATTGATAAAGATGGTTCAAATATTTTGGGGGGAAGACTCAAATCTTTCAGAAGCTTTTAGATCTTTCTAGCCACTTTTCAGCACTTTTAGGGAAGCTGGTTGAAAGTCAGATTGATCCATCACACTGACT
>NW_015388580.1:107602-108795 GCF_001527695.2 Protobothrops mucrosquamatus
TTATTATTATTATTATTATTATTATTATTATTATTATTATTATTATTATTATTATTATTATTATTATTATTATTATTATTATTATATGAGAGAGAGAGAGAGAGAGAGAGAGAGAGAGAGGAACATAATTGTTCCCTTTTCCCCTAGAAGCAAGTTTCATGCTGAATTGGAACATGATTGTTATATTCCTAAAAATACTACTAAAGCTGGATAGTTCAGTGATTTCTTGTTTCTTTATTATTTTGTTTGGCAAAATATTTAGCTCTTACATGCGACATGTACTGAGACTAATCTAAATTGAATATTAGAATCTTAATTTGTTTGCAGCTGCCTCTTAAGTTCTGTAATATTCAAAAGCCAGATGGTAACACATCTTGCATGTCTTGTGGACACAAAACGAAGTCCCAATGGAAACATTTAGGTGCTCTTGTTTGGGTAGAATCCATATCTCTTATTCCAACAACCTTGCCGTTTCTCTGCTTTTCATTTTTCATTGGGGACACATTTGTTTCACTTTCCAGAACTCTTAATAGAAACACTGGCAAGCAGTCTTACTAACACTTTTTGTTCCTTTAAATATCTGCACTTTGAATATTAAAGTTTATGTCCATACCAGTGTGATTAAGAAAAAAAAAATCTGGAAATGGAAAACATGCCAGCTCCATCAACATTGCTCCTGAAATATATCAACTAATTCCCAGAAAACAAATGTACAATACTTAAGGCTGGACTTAAGAAAGCTTGCTAATAACAAATACTTGTGGTCATAATTTTATTTCTGTTTCAGTAATGTATGTTTTCATATTGTTTTAATTAGGTTGTAAGCTGCCCTCATACTTCCTGGTATGAGAAGGAACATTGCCAATCATTATTTTTTTTTAAATAAATTTTTATTATTTTTCATTTAAAAAACAGAAACAAATCTTTTATCACAATATCAACCAAAGAGAATAAAACTAAACAAAACATTCACGGACGTGTCCGGTGTCCCCCTCTGTTGCAATATTCTATACAATGTATCAGTGCTCATCGCTAAGTACTTTCTCAAACAAAAGCTAGCCTACGTGACCAACAGCTATGTCACGTATGCCTAAGGTGACTTCCTCATTTCCTAAAGGGCACAAAAAAGACCGTATATGGTAGTAAGGAAATGTTCCCCTCCTCCTGAGATGTAACCACTCCCATACCTGATG
>NW_015388581.1:0-14075 GCF_001527695.2 Protobothrops mucrosquamatus
CACTGTGACCATTATAAATATGAATCAGTTGCCAAGCATCCAAATATAAATCACATGACCCTGGGCATGCTGCAATGGTCATAAGTGTGAAAAATGGTCATAAGTCATTTCAGTGCAATTGCAACTTTGAACAGGTTTTTTTTTGGTCATCAAGTTTTTGACACCTTGCTAGGTGGTACTCGAATATTGCCATATCCTACAAGTGGTACAATCGGTAAAAAGGTTGAAAAGCCCTGATATAGGAGAGCAACAAAAACAGAAGGATGTGAAGCCTGCATTAACAACGCCACCAAAGGGAACGCAGTAATTAAAACTTTGGTATATCATACCCAAGCACCTAAGGGGTGTATATTTCAATCTACGTGCCAATTAAATAGAACACAGTATTCAGTGTGTAAGGGAAGAGACAAAAAGATACAGTGCTATGATCCATCGATACCAACATATTTGAATTTCAGTATATACAGTATGTGGGTTTAGCTAAAGTAGGAGTGAGACAGAGACCTGAAGGTGAAGGAAGATTAATATATGTTAAAGTTTATCTCACCTAGCCACAAAGTGTGGGGACTCTAGTTGGATCTCAGCATATAAACAAAACCATAAATATATATGTCCCACCAATTTGAACTTTGCAAATGGAAACCCCAATCAATGGTTAACTTGTGGGGGATCTATTAAATGTTCAGGGTGGAGTTGTGTGTGTGATTACACTGGAGGTGGTTATCCAGGATGTAATGGTATTACCAAATTTAAAAGAATATATGGAACTAATATGATGGAGCTGGAAATCACAAAAACCATCCTGATATAGTAAGTTATGGATTTGGGATAGATGGAACAGGAACAGATCCATCAACTTATATTCCTATAAAGAAAGAGAAGATATATGCAGGAGAAGAAAAAACCATTGGATGGTCAGTTTACAATACTTTAAGACAATTGGAAAAGAAAATAGATATCAGTGAAAAAGCAAGTAACTTGTTTATAGATATGGCCGAGGATATAGCCAAAACCTTGACCGTTAAAATTGCTTTGTATGTGGAGGAACTAATATGGGACAACAATGGCCTTGGGAAGCATTAGAAGCAGACCCAGTGATATTCAACATGACTAAACAAGGAAATATCACAGGGCGATCTGGAAATGACCAACAGATTATATGGACCCTAAGTACTAATTTAGTAGGGAAAAACTGTTTTAAAAGAAGTGGAATAAAAAAAAGGTTGGAGATTTGATATGTTTAGGATACTGGAATGATAAATATGAGCAATGGACACTGGATGTGGGACATATTTAAATAAAACAGATGACAGCACATGGATAGCTCCAAAGAATATGTATTGGATTTGTGGTAACCATGCCTATGAAAGTTTACCTAGTAATTGGGGTGTATCATGTGTTTTAGGATGGATCAAACCATCTTTCTTTTTATTACCCCTAAGAACTAAACAGACTCTGGGGATTCCTATTTATGATCATTTAAATCGCTATAAAAGATCCATTGACTTACCATGTATGTTGAAACAATGAGAGGAAATGAATGGACACCAGAGAAGATTGTATGCGTTTATGGGCCTGCTACATGGGCCGAAGATGGATCTTGGGGATATAGAACCCCCATTTATATGTTAAACAGAATAATAAGATTACAAGCTGTATTAGAATTAGCTGGAAGAAAAATAGATACTGCTTTAAATATTTTAGCAAAAACTACTGATAAGCTTAGAGTGGCTGTGTATCAAAATAGTTTAGCATTAGACTATATATTAGCAAAAGAAGGAGGGATATGTGGAAAGTTTAATTTAACGAATTGTTGCTTACAAATAGATGGAACAGGTACAGTGGTGAAGCAATTAACCACTGAAATGAGACAACTTGTACATGTTCCAGTCCAGACTTGGACTAGTCTTTTAGACGAAGGGGGATTTTGGGGAGGAATCTTTCGCAATTGGAAACAAGCATTATTCATGGTGGGCATAATATTAGTAGGACTAATGTGTTTGCCCTGCTTAATTCCTATGATTAAAAATTTAGTCCATACAACTGTAACAAGTATAATGGATGGCATCAAACGGGAGGAAAAGATACAGGCACTGTTAGCTTTTAAGGAAATTAAAGACAAGGTAGACATAATAGAGAATAAACACAAAGAAGAGATTGAAATGAATTTAAGAAGATTCTAAAATTTAATTAAGTATGAAAAGAAAAAGGGAGGATCTGTTAGGAATAAAATTTTAGAATAAAAAGTAAAGTTAAGTGACACGTACTCTGTAAAATTTCTACACGCAGACAGTAAGATTTCTACACAAAATTTCTACACGTAGACTGCAAGATTTCTACACAATTTCTACATGTACACGTACCTTGTAAGAGTTCTGCACGTAGGCTATAGGATTTCCACACTGAACTGTAGGATTTCATGATAAAGTACATATAAGGGAATAGGTAAAGGAAAATAGTAAGGGGGCAGGGATAATGTATTTTGTTTAGGCGGCTCTGATAAGCTTGTAACCTCAGAGGAGGGGCCAAGGCGTCGGGATAGAATGTATATAATGTGTGTTTTTGCTGTGACTAGGTGTGGCTCAAATATTTATTTGGAGTCCACCACGCTTTGCAAACCGTTGTATCCAATAAATCTCTGTCTAATTTCAACTTGCTGTTTGGTGTTATTCAGTGGGCTAGAATTTCTACCAACATCCTGATGAGTCTTCTCAGTTTTAAAAAAATGGAACTGGCATTTCTCTTGCCTCAAGGGAAACTTGGAACTGTACATTCACAAATACATGTGCTTCTAAGTATGATAGTACACTGAATTATAGTTACAAAGTTCTGAATCCCAGAAAGGTCTCTTTTATGGACCTGCCCATTCCTATACAAAGAGAAATGAGATACATGTAGCACTGTTTGCTCCCAAATGGATCACTGTCTCCCCCCATCTCTACTTCCCAGTCCCTAGTACATAATTCAGAGAATGGTTACATGCCCTATGCTACAAAAGATTTTGCATTGGCATTGTTCTTGCAATGCAAAAAGAGGGGGAGCGAAGGGAGGCAAATGCATGACTAAGCATTCCCCCCTTCACTCTTAGCAACTAGGCTATTTTCCTCTGCCTGGCTGCAAGCCCACCCTCTCTTCCATCTCTTAGTGTTGCTCCATCATTGGCCCTTGGGTAGGCTCTGCAGGGCCCTGTACGTACAGGCAACCTTCCATTCTTTCTCCTCCTGTCTATCTCTCTCCCCTCCTCCCTCAGGTACTATGTCTGCTTCCCACTCTGGGCTCCATCCAAGGATCTCCCTCCTGGGCCATAAATAGCTCTTTCGATCACCATGACTCGGGCAGCCATCCAGTTCCCCAGGAGCTCCTTGCCACTGAGGGGCCCTTAAAGGGGCCTGTAAAGAGCAAGCATCCAGAAAGTCTCCATGACTGGGTGTCTCCACTTAATACACACCCCCAGCTCTATATAAAGCAGACTAGACTCATGCCAGGCATCAGGATTCCGTCATTCCTTGTTAAGAAGGCAGAAAAGAAAGTATGGACTAGGCGAGTGGGAGATCCGTACTTCCAAATGGAAAAGTGCCCCTGTTTCTATCCTGACCTTAAGGATTCTTGCCTTCTTTGTCTCATTCTTTTCCAATATGCTTTCCAAAATTGCTGCCTCTTTTTCTTCTTCTCATCTGGTTTGACAGGACTCCAGTTTTTTGCCACCAACTCAACTTAGAGGCCAAAGACCAACAGGTGTAGTTTGTGAAGCTTAGAACTGCTGTGCTACATACCCACCTGTTGAACAGTTAAAAGCAAAAGAAGCCCTGCTAGGAATAAGTTTTCCATATGCTAAGCCAAAGGAGTCTGAGCAGCACCTTCAGTGTTGCACAAAATGCAAGACATGGATTAAGTACTGTTTACATGGTGAGCAATGCATACTGTATTTATTTCCTCCAAATCATAGACAGATACATGTAGAGAAGGTGATTACATTTGATCCTGGTCTGAATAGTTCATCCGCTATGGGTGAGCAATATTTGAAGCCTTCCTAATACTGCTTTCCAAGTCCCAATGCAGCCCACTGGGATACTGGGAACTGTAGTTCAGCATTGGGATCTTCAAAATTTCCTTTTCCTACCTAGAGGACCTCCTACCTCATAGCCCAGGGCTTTTCAACCAGTGGTACGCGTACCACTAGTGGTACGCGACCACCTGGCTGGTGGTATGCAGCGTCGCCTTCCTCCCCCACCGCAGCATCAGCTTCCTACCCCCCCTCCTTCCCAGCTCACTTGCTTGTTGAAACTGAAAACATGCTGCTTGGCGACGGCCTGCAGGAACCCTACTGAGGGTGCGCAAAGAGCGCAGGCTCAGAGCGAGGCCCCGCCCTCTCCAGGGACTCATTGTGCAGGATCCGTGTCACCCTTCCCCCCTCTTCTTACTTCAGAAGCAAGCGCGAGCCTGAAGGGGACAGAGCCATCCACTCACAGGTAGCTGTTTGAGACCCCTTGCGTTGCGGCCCTGAGCGCCAACCTCACAACCACCCCCTTCTTTCCCCCCTTCTCTCTCTCTCTCTCTCTCTCTCTGTTGCAGCCTCATTCTCTTCTATTTTCTTTTCCTCTCCCCTCCCGCGAGCTTGCAATACCCCTCACTGCCCTCACGTTGCCTCACGGGGCTCGAGTCTTTTCCCCCTCTCCCCAAGGTACCCGGTTTTACAGAGGGGAAAGCAAAGCGGCCAGACAGCACGCACCCTTCCAGAGGACTCATCTCACGGCAGCAGATGGGAATCGAGGCCCACATTTGTTTTGCTGATGCTGATCAGAACGGTGACTTGGGGGCCGGCCGTGGGCGGGGGGGGGCTGCTCCCTTGCTCCAGGCTTGCTGAGCTCAGCACTCCACTCCCCACTCCCGATACCGATCGAAGTGGCCACAATGGTGCCGCACACTCAGTAGCCACCCCCCACCCGGCACTCATTGGCCACTATGCGCTGTCAGTCGCAGCGCGGTCTCATCGGGCTGCGGCGACGGCTCGAGGCGATCGCCAGCGCCTCGTTGGCTCAGGCCACCCACCCGTGATAGGCATCTGATGGTGACTCGGGGGACAGCCATGGGCGGGGGTGGCTGCTCCCTTGCTCCGGGCTCACTGAGCTCCGATACTGATCAAACATTCCAACACCCGCACGGTGGGAAACCGATCCGGGCACCGCAGCAGAAGCCGCAAGCTATGGGGGAATCCCTGCCGCTGCCGCCGGAGCTGGCTACAACGGAACGCCAGCCAGCTGCTTCAACCAGACGCCGGCGGCCTCAGGATGCCCCGCCCATTGGTGACATTGACGTGCCGTGTTCCATGATGCCAGGGAATTCGTGCCCCGCCGGAGCCGGCCACAATGGAGCATCGGCCAGCTGTTCTAACCAGGCGCCGGCAGGCAGTCCTAGGGTGTGCCGGAGTCCCGCACGCCGCCCGGTAGGCTGCTGCCAGCTGTTTTTTCTCCGTGGCGTTTCCGGCGGCTGGCTGCATCTTCGGCAGCCGGCTGCGTGGGCCCCCTCCCTTGTAAGAATGTCGAGCCCATGGGGCTGGACAGCCACAATGGTGCCGCACACTCAGTAGCCACCTCTCAAGCACCACCCCGCACCCGGCACTCATTGGCCATTACGCGCTGCCTGTCGGGGGCAGCGGTTTCATTGGGCCGCGGCGGCAGCTTGAGGCGATCGCCGGCGCCTCAGCTCAGGCCGTCCGGCCGTCAGAATCTACGTCCCACGATTGGTTGGCTCCCTCATCGTGTCCCTCCCCCACAGAAAGGGCATGGCTCTTCATGCAGGCTTGCCCCCTCGTGGGGCTCCTGATTGGCCCTGCACCTGGGCGCCCCACCCCCTGAGAAGTGTGGCCAGGAAGTCCCTTTCCCAGGGAGCTGCATGATCCCGGTGCTACCATAGGCCCTGCTGGCTGAGAAGGTGCGCCGGAGTCCCAGCTGCTGGGAAGGCGATCGGCTCGCTCCTCTCCCATCGCCTGTTCTGCCCGGCTTGAGCCTGGCTGGAGCAGCATTGGTACTTCCAAAGGTGGCCACTTCAAGGTCACATGGGCAGCCCTCGGCCACTCCCCTCCCCTGCGCCCAGGCGCCCCACCCTCTGAGAAGTGCAGCCAGGAAATCCCTTTCCCGGGGAGCCGCGCAATCCCAGCGCTACAATAGGCCCCATAGGCCAGGAAGGCGCACCGGAGTCCCAGCTGCCGGGAAGGTGATCGGCTCGCTCTTTTCCCATTGCCTGCTCTGCCCAGCTCGAGCCTGGCTGGAGCAGTGTTGGTACTTCCAAAGGTGGCCGCTTCAAGGTCACACGGGTAGCCCTCGGCCACTCCCCTCCCCTCCGCACCTCCAAATCGATCCCCGATAGGAGAGAGAGAGAGGGAGGGAGGAAGAGAGGGAGAGAGGGAGAGAGGGAGAGAGAAAGAGAGAGGGAAAGAGAGGGAGAAAGAGAAAGAGGGAGAGAGAGAGAGGAAGGGAGAGAGAGGGAGAGAAAGAGGGAGGGAGAGAGAAAGAGGGAGAGAGAGGGAAAGAGAAAGAGAGAGGGAAAGAGAGGGAGAAAGATAGGGAGAAAGAGAAAGAGGGAGAGAGAGGAAGGGAGAGAGGGAGAGAAAGAGGGAGGGAGAGAGGGATAGAGAGAAAGAGGGAGAAAGAGAGGGAGAGAGAAAGAGAAAAAGGGAGAGAGAGAAAGAGAGAGGGAGAAAGAAAGAGGGAGAGAGAGATTAAATTAGTAACATGGTTTTTAAGTGAATCTGGTTTCCCCACTAACTTTGCTAGTCAGAAGGTTGCAAAAGGTGATCACATGACCCTGGAACAATGTGACCATCATAAATATGAATCAGTTGCCAAGCATCCGAATGTAAATCACATGACCCTGGGGATGCTGCAACGGTCATAAGTGTGAAAAATGGTCATAAGTCACTTTTTTCAGTGCCGTTGTAACTTTGAACAGTCACTAAGCAAACTGTTGTAAGTCAAGGACTACCTGTACTTTATCACTTTTTTCCATTTTTTTTTCGTCATCAAGTTTTTGACACCTCGCTAGGTGACTCGTGGTACTTGAATGTTCCCATATTCTAAAAGTGGTACAATTGGTGAAAAGGTTGAAAAGCCCTGTCATAGCCCACATTACCAATACATCTACAAAGGTATTAATTCCTATTAACATCCACTTAGGGATTAACAATTTCAAATGTACTGTATGATTCACCCAAGCTGTAGCAAGCTACATATGCTTACTGACTGCTCCCATTTTTCTTGGTACTGAATTTAGGTTTAGTGACAGCTCAGACCTGACCTTAACAAAATATGCTCCAATTTAAAAGCAAAATAGAAACAACTGAAACTATGTGACAAATGGGGCACATGGAAGCACATGTGGATATACTAAATCAGTTGCTACTACAACTATTCATCTTGGCTTATTCCCACGACCTTTTTCTTTGGCCAATAAGGTATTGACTCCTTACATCATAACTGCAGGGGACTGAAGGTCAGATTACAGCCTTCTGAAACATGGCTAGAGGCAAACTCACCCTTGTATGAGAAGCATTCCCTTTATTTTCAGCACAAGACCAGGAACTGCTTGTGGGCCAACAGGGCAACCAGTGCCAGAAACTTTCCAGGTGCCTACAGGTTTCCAACACAAGGAGTGGCTCCCTGCCAAGCCCCCTTGGCACCTCCATGTGAAGCCTCTGGCTGCAAAAACAGGCAGCAGAACACACTCCTGTCTGGCTCCAGGGAATAGGAACATTCTCTCTCTCCCCACCATGCCTTGCTCTGAACTAGAATAAAAATCCTTGGACTTCATTCACAGATTTCCCCCTGGCATATCTAGCCTCAGTAGCACCCAGTGCCTTCACAAGCTTCCTTTCTGTAACCCCTGCAAGTGGAAGGAACCCAAGTCACTCCCTATTATTCCCCTGACAACCAACCAGTTCCTACTTCATGCTCTTTTATTGCCTCTCTCAGGAAATGCATGAACCCCCAAATTCACCTGCTTTAACTCAACCCATCTCTCAGAAACCTAGCACTAGACTCTGTTTGTAGCTCTTTAATGCACTGGAGGTCCATGAATTCTATTAACCACCACCACCCATTTATGGGGCTGATCCTGCCCCCAAACCTACCACTCTAAAGCCAATTCCTTTGGAAACCACCTGTCATCCCTCCCACACATCTGGATTCCTGAACCTGTGAAACTCTTGGCTTCAGCGCAGGCTTCTAGCCATTAGCACTTAGAACCCTGACAGCCTGAGTCCAGCATTCAGCAGCATTTAGTTTGCACACTCACCTTAATTTAACCTCTTCTTCTATGTAAGGCCCTCCTTCCCCAGAGACCCAGACAAGCCAGCTTACACATTTTCCCCCTCCCCTTTACTGCAATCCGATTAGTCCTCCCATCTTTTTCCCCCCCTCTCCCAGGAGGTAAGGATCTCGGGCCCTCCCCCCTCCCACCTGACACCCTCCCTCCCAGCACCCTCAAGGAGAAAAGGTTCTCCTCTGCCCAAACCAGCGTAATTTGGCCCTTCAAGGTCTGGGGGGCGGCGGAAAAAGCTACCTCCCATCCGGAGTGGGTTTTTCTTTCTTTCTTCTTTCCCACCCCCCATTTGACATTTGAGTTTGCCGATTAGGTCAATTGCCCAGCGAATTGAAGAACCCAAGCAGGATATTAATCCGAAGCAGCGCCAGCTCGGGTGAGAAAGAGGAAGCCCCCGCCCCCCCATCACGATTTAGAGCGACCAGGGGGAAAATGCTAGCATTAATAACACAGGCATCGACACCGCCACCTACAGCAGAAGGCTGTTTTGACTTGGGGAGGGGCGGTGGAGGACTTTTGTTTGCTTGCAGCCTGGTTTGGGAATGAAAGCTACCCAATTTGGGAAGAGGTTGGAGCCGAAAGGTGGGGAGGTGGTTCTGTAATATATAGAGCACGCTCGCCTCTTAAGGCTTAGCACACACCTTGCAACAGATTTCCCTTGCCTGATTTTTTTCTGGGTGCTCGATCTGGGGAGAAGCAGGCATACGAGGAAAAGGTGGGGGGGAGAGAAAAATAATTACATTTTCAGTTTAGCAGCCCCTCCCCCCCACATTGTCTGCTACCCCTCCCCTTGTTTCGAGATACCCTCTGTCCGTGCGTCGCTTCGTCTGCCTTGTCTGCAGCGGCTTCCCTGCCCGCGCTCCGCCACTCGGTCTCTACTTCCACCTTCACTTGCCTTTGGCTCTCTGACTGCAAACACCACCTCCCCCCACCCCAGGGAGACCCCTCCCCCAGGATCCTCTCCCCTCCCCCTTCCAGCTCCGCCTCTGCCAATCCGGGCTGCCAACAAGGAAAGGGAAAGGGGCGTGAGGGGAGGAGATCGGGGAAGGAGAAGGAAAGGGGGGTAGAAACGGGCAACCATCTTTCTCCAAATCCTGGTAACAACGGGGAGCCCCACAAAGGCGACCTCCTCTCTCCCCCCGTCCCGATTTCATCCTCCATTCAGCCTTTCCCTCCCACCCCAGCTAAATTCGGATTGACTCCATTGCGGGCTGCTAATATTTTTTAGGATGTGTCTTGTTTTTGTAGCTGCAAAGGCGAAATGTGACCAAGGGTGGCAAGTCGTGGTGAACCTGCGCCGCCTGGAGGTCGAAGGTCCCTCCCCATTTTGGTGGGAGGGGGAAGCGAGCAACATCAAAACCGGTAACAATCCGGAGTAATATTAATAACAGCACACACACACGCACGCACAGCTGTTTCTGCTTGCCCATAATCTCCCTGACGTACAAGGGGCTTCTCCCCCCCCCCCTACCGTATCCTTCAGTCCAGCCACAAAAGCGCCTCGCTTGGTGCTGTAGGAAAGGCGGAATCCTGTCAAGCGGTGGTGAGCCTTGCGCACAAATTAGCTATTAGAAAGCAAGCAATGTTTTTCCTCCCCCCACCTTTTTTTTTTTAAATAGGAAGCCCTGGATTACATTTTCCACTCTGCAGCCTGCCATCAGTTGATTTCTGTTGACTGAGTGGGGGAAACCGAAGGGAGTTTTTCCTGTAATTTCTCATAAATCTCTCTCCTTTTCGATACCTGTCACTGGCCATAATGGCAAATTTCAGAAGTGGTTTGCCATTTGCTGCTTCCTAGGATTGAGAGAGAGTGGCTGGCTCAAGATACCCATTTGGCTTTATGCCTGAAGTGAGACTAGAACTCAGGTCTTTAGTTTACCCCCACTGTGCCATTAAAATTAAATTAAGCATTAGGGTCCCGTCACTGATTTTAATGTATTGAGCAATTCATTATAAAGGGCTTTAAGTAGAGGTGGTCCTCAATGTACAATCACAATTGAGCCCAAAATTTCTGTTGCTAAGTGAGATATTTGTTAAGTGAGTTTTGCCCCATTTTATAACCTTTCTTGCCGCAGTTGTTAAATGAATTGCTGCAGTTAAATTAGCCAACAGGGTTGTTAAGTGAATCTGGCTTTCCCATTGCCTTTTCTTGTCAAAAGGCTGCAAAAAGAAATCACATTTATTTATTTTATTTATTTATTAAATTTATATACCGCCCTATCTCCCTTGCGGGACTCAGGGCGGTGAACAGGCGATACTAAAAACCACGAATAAATAAATAGTTTCTGTTTTAAAATCGAATTAAATGATAGGCCTGTTCTAAAAACACACCCATACAAAACCCCCCACTGAAACACAATCCAAACTACGCCAGGCCGGCCGCACGGAATAGATGGGCCTTCAGGGCTCTGAAACCGTCATAAATATGAGTCATTTGCCAAGTGGCTGAATTTTGATCACGTGACCATGGGGATGCTGCAATGGTCCTGAGTGTGAAAAACGGTCTTAAGTCACTTTTCTCATGGTCATTAAATGAGCTGTTGTAAGTCGAGGACTACCTGTATAGCCCTGTATTTTTCAACCTGTTCTTTAATCCAACTTGTCAGGTAGATCTTTATTATTTCTGTTTGTTTGGAAGTGAGATCTAGTTTAATCTGTATTCCTGGTCCCAAATTAGTTTCCTAAGAAAGGAAGGTGCCATTTGCAGCTGTCAGATTCAGACAAGAACAATTGCCTATGGTTGTTTCCAACTCTTTATCTTTTTCTTCTGGTTCAAGGAAGAGTGAATATCAGCATTTTTCAATCTTAGTCTGTTTGTTTTTCAAAGTATAGTGAGCACCAGGTTTGATGAACTCTACACTTGTATTACTGAGCCAGCTGATCACTAGAACGGATGTTCTGAATACCATATGTAATTGGATGGACTGAAAAAGATTTTGTGTGCTTGTATGTGTGTGCCTGTGAACAAGTTTTGACTCCCAACGATTGCCTGGATGAATTCCTGCAGTGTTCTTAGCAAGATTTTCAGAAGGGCTTTGCCATTACTTGCTTCCTACTGCTGAGAGAAAGTGAGTGGCCAAAGTCACTTGGCTGGTCTTGTCCCTAAGGAGTGAGTAGAACCAGGTCTTCTAATTAGCAGCCGGATGCCTTAAAATACTGCACCAAACTGACCCCCCCCCTTTTTTTTTAAACAGCACTGATGATGTTACCTACTGGTAGTTAGGGTAGTGAAACGTCTGCAAGAAGACAAGCAAACTCAGAGAGCACCAGGGACCCCTCAATATTAAATCTATCGGGCTGTTCAGCTCTATAACAATTTTAGGCACATTACTTTAAATTTTCCTCAAACAAGCCTAAAACTGAGCCAATTTGACATAGGCCTAGAATCTAAACTAGAAAGCGGCAGAGAAGTTCATATCATTACTTACATCTGTACTGTACAAGCCACTGTACATACAAAAGAAACAAGGCCAGCCACTATTAAAGGTAATCCTTGTCTTAGAACCACAATTGGAATCAGAATTTCCATTGCTAACTCTGTGTGTGTGTGTGTGTGTGTGTGTGTGTGTGTTAAGTGAGTCACACCTGATGTTACAACCTTTTTTCCTATGGTTGTTAAGTGGATCACTGCAGTTGTTGAGTGAAACATGCAGTTGTTAAGCTAATCCAGCTTCCCCTATTAACTTTGCTTGTTGGAGGCCAGCTGGGAAAATTGCAAATGGCAACCACATGTCCTTGGGAATTCGCAACTGTTGTAAATACACACTGGCTGCCAAGCACCTGAATTTAACCCTATGACAGTGAACATGCCGTGACGCTTGTGAGTGCGAGGGCCAGTGGTAAGTCACTTTTTTTTTGGTGCCATTGTAACTTTGAACAATTGGTAAACAAATGGTTGTAAAGCAAAAACTATCTGTACTGAATATGTAGCTTTATTAGGCTGTTGTCAGTGTAAAATGGAAGAAAATCACCTATACCATTCTGAGCTTCCTGGAGAAAAAAACCAAACAACGATCAGCGTTTTATTTCCCCTTCCAAAATAAAAAGAAAAAAAAACACACTTTTTGATTGGGAATAAATAGGAATTATTCTAGCCGTATAGTTCCCTAAGATTTCCCCCATATACCTAAAGGCTTGCATTGGCCAGTAGCTAGAAAGATCCTGGGGAACATTTTAATTCCAAATGAAACAATAAAAACATAAATGCACTGTTATATATAAGTGCCAAGCATTCGTTAATCAGCTCAGTGCATTCTACTTTGAATAACTGAAACACTGCATGGCTGAAGCATACTGTATTATTTTAAAAGATTAACTGGTTAAAATATGCCCATGTATGTCTTGGTATAGCAAAAATTGGTTTCCAAAATAGAATGCAAAGAGATCCCAATGGGAGTAATCAGAAAAGAGCAAATAGGGACTATATTTGCTTCTATCCTAAATTATTACTTTTTCCTTATAAAGGGATAGATGGTTTTCATTCTACTGAGGAAAAACGTACATTTAAGAACCATGGGTCTAGAAAAGGCTTTCAACTATGATGCTTAAAGTATTGTTAGAAGTAAGTCTTCATCCTGGTTCATCCAAGCCGGGAATAAATAAGCAAACATGGCGACTGCTTTGGGAAGAAGGTTACAGTTTATTGCAGAAGACAGATGGTCCTTGCAAGAAGCAGCAGAGGAGAAGAAAGAGAGCGAGCACATGGGTAGAAGGGCTTTTTATACCCCCTCCCAGCCCTGCTTGGAGTAGTNCATGACCACTGGCTGCCCATTTTCAAGGGTTGTTTTCCTGCCTTAGCTCTTAGTTCAGTGCATCCAGGTTTGTAATATCCAATTAAAGTTAGCCAGTATGCCAGGCTATTAAATTTTTCTTAAATTGCACATAGTGAGCTCTAGGACTCCCAATCTGGGCTCACCAGTGCAAGATATTCAGGGCTGAGATTTGGGATCTTTCCTGTTGCTTCCTTAGTCAGTGCATAAGAATTGCAAATCACCTGAGGGGGCCTAGTTCCCTCCCCCTTGGAATTTGTTGGAAGCTACAAAGCTTCGGTGCAATAGATCAAAAATTACCCTGGGGAGCTTTACTGAAGGTAGGTGGAAGAGACTCAAGTGTGATTATGAATGGTGTTTGTGTGGGTATGTGCAGCTACTACAAAACAGGCAATACAAACATTCTGGATAAATTTTCCCTCCCACCAGATAGAAGTCCAAAGTGTTCAGTACTTGCTGTGCCAACTATTCCCAAATGCCATCTCTCCATTAATACATTCAACTGGCTTGTTACAATACAAATGGGGCAAGAAAGAAAAGTTTTACAATGACTTTTCACCCTCCCCCCACAGTCTAATTTTCTCTTCTGAGGCTTCACATGGCACCAGTGGCTCCAGGACTCCTTCCTTCTGCAGCTTTCACAGGCATCTGGGGAAATGGTAGGACTTGGGAAGATATTCCATTCAGGTTGCGTGGTGGCTTTTTAGTGGATGGCTGGATTCAAAACCCAATTCCGTGGCTCAAATGGATGGAGGCAGCATCTGGGTCTGTGTGTTCTGCTTCCAAAGGTTTGGGGGAGGATTGCAGGCTGAAAGATATAAGAACAAGGTCTCCCCACCTTTCTGGGTGGCCTCTCCCAGGGGAGGCAGACAAAAGGTATGGAGAACAAAGGACAAGAAAAAGAGAAGTACCTGAGGGAAGGGGGGGGGGTGTTGCTTGCAGGCAGTTTTGAAAAGACATTAATACTGCAGTTGTTAAAGAATCAGGCAA
>NW_015388581.1:17664-29516 GCF_001527695.2 Protobothrops mucrosquamatus
ATATCCTGCTTCCCAGGTGATGGGGCTAATGACTCTTAAGAGCTTCTTTTGTCTTGAGATCCCTGGCTCCAAACTTCCTGATGGTTCCACATCTGCATATGTATAAGACTAGCTACTGCTTTGGGCAAAGAGATGAGGCCAGGTTTGGTTTCTGCTTTTCAAAAAAAATGCTTTTAAAAATCCTTTTGGTGAACAATATTTTTTCTGCCTTTTTAATATTTCCTTCTCTGGGTTAACTTCCCACAGTATGAAATCCTTTCCTAAAGGAGATTAAACTCTTCTCTCCCTATTTTTGTTTGATTAGGCAAGAGTTTTAACAATTCCTTATAATTAAGGCCTAGTATTTATTTATTCATTCTTTTTAAACCACTGCAATTGAAAGAGTGTTTATTTAAACTTTTATCTCCCATCGGCAGTTCCTGGATGTTTGAGTCCCCTCTTGTGCTGCTGCCAGGGAGAGGTTTAGCTGTTACTTTTGGTCTCTACCAGCATCAGTTCTCTGCAAATGTCTTTTGCCCAGGGAAGTTGATTAAAATGCCATTACAGTATAACCTAACACCCTCCCCTCCCCCAAGACCATCTTTGTTCTTCCAGAAAGCTCAAGGGCTGATCTTGGCTCAGTCCCCTACCTCACAGGGCAATTGTGCAGCTAAAAGGCAGGGAGTGGGGTTGTGTCTGAAGCTTTTAGGAAGAAGAGTGTTATGTAACAAATTATAACAACTCTATTGTAAACTCGGAAACACCTACTCTGGCCATGATCCTGTTCTCTAAAAATAAAATAGAGCCCTTAACTTCATTGCCTTGTTCTTTTCTGATCAGACTAAAGCCAAATGGACTTGTCCAAGAAACTGAATTCAGAGCTCAGTATCTGTTTCTATCAGAAATAATGTGACAGAATGGAAAATTATGACATATATAATTGGAGCATAATCATAGAAGCTACATTTAATTTTAATAACATTTAAATGTAAATGAAGGTAATCAAATTCACATTTATTAAATGCTCTAGTTTTTAATTAACTCACTATGTTTTAGAAGATGGCTTCAGTCCATCACTCAAGGACCACATAAATCTTCCTGCTCAGAAAAAGAGGTGCCAGTCTGGTTTATTATGCTTAAAAGTACACCACTCACATCATCTTCAGTTTTTACCAGTCCCTGTGTCAGAAGTAAAGTCTTCATCCTGGTTCATCCAAGCCGGGAATAAATAAGCAACATGGTGACTGCTTTGGGAAGATGGTTACAGTTTATTGAAGAAGCAGAAAGATGGTTCTTGCAGGAAAGAGCAGAGGAGAGAGAAGGGCTGAGCACATGGCCAGTAGGTTTTTATACCCTCTCTAGCCTTTTGTTTGGAAGTTTCCTGTTCCCGTGGCATGAACTTTGAGGCTATTTCCTGTGTCACGTATTCTGACCTGAGCCTAGGTGTGCCTCTCTGGTATACTTGATGGTAATGGGTTAGTCCTATTATGTCCCAAAAGTCATATCCTGCTTCCCTGGTGATGGGGCTAATGACTCCTAGAGTTTGGGTGGGGTATGCAGATTTTAAGTCCCTTTGTCTTTTTGAGTTCCCTGGCTCCAGCCTTCCTGATGCTTTTACATTTGCATTTGTATAGGGCTGGCTCCTGCTTGGGGCAAAGAGATGAGGCCAGGGTTGGTTTTTGGTTTTAAAAATCCTTTTGAGGAAAAATATATTTTTCTGCCCTTTTAATATTTCCTTCTCTGGGCTAACTTCCCTCACCTGGAGGGTAGTAAAAGCAAGGGGATTAACAAACTCCCTACCCCAGTGGGCTGCCAATGCTTATCTGGGTGTTTAGTTTGTACTGGGTCAAATGGCAGTCTCTGATAAAGTCCACCTTCTTCATGTCTTGGATCAAAGTCTCATTTATTTGATTTGGGCTTAGCATGTTTTGTGAACCCAATCTTTTCAGCTTCTAAACCATGCTTTGACATAGCAGGCTTTGTAAGCCCATCTTACAAATCTTGGCTTATTACTGTACAATATGTGAAGTAGACCAGTGTGCAACTGCACCCAGAACCAACTAAGCCACGGGTCGGCAACCCGCGGCTCCGGAGCTGCATGCGGCTCTTTGAGCCATCTCCTGCGGCTCCGGAGCCTCCTCCTCCCCCTCCTCCTCCCCCCCTTCTTCCTCCTGCTGCTCCCCCCAGGCCTCACTCCCGGCTGGGGCTACAGGGGCATCGCTCCCTGGGTCGTCCCCAGGCCGCCGAGCCGGCTATGCATCTCCCCAGGCCGGGCCGGGCGGCAGTCCCAGCTGGGGCGGCGGCAGGAGCGCATTGCTTCCTGGGCTCTCCCCGGGCAGCTGAGCTGGCCACGCATCTCTGCGGGCCGGGCTGAGCAACAGTCCTGGCTGGGGCCGCGGCGGCAGCAACGGGAGCATCGCTTCCTGGGCCGTCCCCAGGTCGCCAAGCCGGCCATGCATCTCCCCGGGCTGGGCCGGGGACATCGCTTCCTGAGCCGTCCCCGGGCCATTCCCCAGGCAGCCGACAGCCACGTGTCTCCGCGGGCCGGGCTGGGCAGCAGTCCTGGCTGTGGCGGCAGCAGCAGGGGCATCGCTCCCTGGGCCGTCCCCAGGTCGCCAAGCCGGCCACGCGTTTCCCCGGCTGGGCCGGGGACATCGCTTCCTGGGCCGTCTCCGGGCCGTTCCCCGGGCAGCCGATGGCCACGTGTCTCCGCGGGCCGGGCTGAGCAGCAGTCCCGGCTGGGGCCGCAGCGCCAGCAACGGGGGCATCGCTTCCTGGGCCGTCCCCAGGTCGCCAAGCCGGCCACGCGTCTCCCCGGGCTGGGCTGGGGACATCGCTTCCCCGGGCCGTTCCCCGGGCAGCTGACGGCCACGTGTCTCCGTGGGCCAGGCTGGGCAGCAGTCCTTGCTGTGGCGGCAGCGGTGGGGGCATCGCTCCCTGGGCCGTCCCCGGTTTGCCGAGCCAGCTACGCGTCTCCCCAGGCCGGGCGGCAGGGGGGCATCGCTTCCTGGGCCGTCCCCGGGCCGTCGATCCGGCCATATGTTTCCCCGGGCTGGGCCGGGCGGCAGCAGGGAGGCAGCACTTCCTGGGCCGTCCCCGGGCCGTTCCCTAGGCAGCCGAGCTCGCCACACATCTCCCCAGGCCGGTCCGTGGTGTCCCGGGTGCCTTTCAGCGCCTTCTACTGCCTCCTGCCTCTCTCCCCTCCCTGCCCCTTCGGTGCCGTCTGCCTTTCATTCTCTCTCTCTCTCTCTCTCCTCATCTGGAGAGAGAGGGGGGCAGAGGAAAAAGAGAGAGGGTGATTTGTTCGGGCGAAGAACCAGTGGGGGGGGCAAGGCAAGGTAAGTCAAAAGCACTTCGTGCTAGCATCTCCCGAACCCTTGTTATCCCTGCCACAGACTCGGCTCATCCACCCTCACTCTCGCCTCTCCTCTCTCTACGGACGAGGCTGCTCGCTTCAAATGGTTGGCTACCGAGGCCCGGGAGCCAGGCAGGCGGACAAGTCTCAACCGCAGCATTTTGTTGCTGCTGTTGTTTTGCGCGCGCATGGTGCTGGCTGGGAACAGAGGCAAGCAAGCTCTATGGTTGGAAGTCCCTGCAGCTTGGGAGCCAGGATCTTCCCCCTCTCAGTCCCAAATCCCAAGCAGGATTCACAACATTGGGATTGGAAGTGAGCTGTGAGGAAATGGTCTGTCTCTCTTCTTCCCCTCCTCCCTTCCGCGCCGGCTTCTGAGGCTCCCTGCTGGGCACAGTCGGCCTGAAGCGGAGGAGCGTGAGGGGCCTTTCAAAGCGTGACATTGCAACGGATGGGACAGCTGTAGCTCTCCAGATATTGTTAACATACAGCGTTTGCCGTCCCTGCAGCAGAATCGATGAGAGGTGCTGGCATATCTCTTTGTCAGAATGTGGTGAATCCACATTGCCCATCTCTAAGGGAGGAAGTTAAAGATTTGGTAGGTGAACTGGTTCTGTTAGTAAAAGGGGGGGAGGTGAAGAGAAAAAGAGTGGAAGAGAGAGAGGAAAGAGAGACAGAGGAAAGAGAAAGAGAGAGAGGAAAGAGAGAGGAAAGAAAGAGAAAGAGAGAAAAGGAAGAAAGAGAAAAGAAAGGGAGAGGAAAGAGAAAGAGGGGAAGAGGGGGAAAGAGAGGAAAGAGAAAGAGGAAAGAAAGGAAAGGGAGAAAGAGGAAAGAAAGAGAAAGGGAGAAAGAGAGAAAAGAAAAAGGGAGATGAAAGAAAGAGGGAGAGGGGGAGAGAGGAAAGAAAGAGAAAGAAGGAGAAAGAGGGAGAAAGAGAGGAAAGAGAGAAAGGAAAGAAAGAGAAAGGGAGAAAGAAAAGAGGGAGATGAAAAGGGGAGGGAGAGGGGGAGAGAGGAAAGAAAGAGAAAGGAGAAAGAGGAAAGAAAGGGAGAAAGAGAGGAAAGAGAAAGAGGGAGAAAGAGAAAAGAGAAAGGGAGAGGAAAGAAAGGGAGGGAGAGGAGGAGAGGAAAGAAAGAAAGAAGGAGAAAGGGGAAAGAAAGGGAGAAAGAGGAAAGAAAGAGGAAAGAGAAAGGGAGAAAGAGAAAAGAGAAAGGGAGATGAAAGAAAGGGGGAGGGAGAGGGGGAGAGGAAAGAAAGAGAAAGAAGGAGAAAGAGGAAAGAGGGAGAAAGGAAAGAAAGGANAGAGAAAGGGAGAGGAGGAGAGAGGAAAGAAAGAAAGAAGGAGAAAGAGGAAAGAAAGGGAGAAAGAGGAAAGAGAGAAAGGAAAGAAAGAGAAAGAGGGAGAAAGAGAAAAAGGGAGATGAAAGAAGGGGAGAGGGGGAGAGAGGAAAGAAAGAGAAAGAAGGAGAAAGAGGAAAGAAAGGGAGAAAGAGGAAAGAGAGAAAGGAAAGAAAGAAAGGGAGAAAGAGAAAAGAGAAAGGGAGATGAAAGAAAGGGGGAGGGAGAGGGGGAGAGAGGAAAGAAAGAAAAGGAGAAAGGAAAGAAAGGGAGAAAGAGAAAAGAAAGGGAGAGGAAAGAAGGAGGGAGAGGAGGAGAGGAAAGAAAAAAGGAGAAAGAGGAAAGAAGGAGAAAGGAAAGAAAGAGGAAAGAGAAAGGGAGAAAGAGAAAAGAGAAAGGGAGATGAAAGAAAGGTGGAGGGAGAGGGAGAGAGGAAAGAAAGAGAAAGAAGGAGAAAGAGGAAAGAAAGGGAGAAAGGAAAGAAAGAAGAAAGAGAAAGGAAAGAAAGAAAAAGGGAGAAAGAGAGAAAAGAGAAAGGGAGAGGAAAGAAAGGGGGAGGGAGAGGAGGAGAGGAAAGAGAGAAAGAGGAAAGAGAAAAAGGAAAGAAAGAGAAAGAGAGAAAAGAGAAAGGGAGATGAAAGAAAGGGGGAGGGAGAGGGAGAGAGGAAAGAAAGAAAGAAGGAGAAAGAGGAAAGAAAGGGAGAAAGAGAGGAAAGAAAGGGAGAAAGAAAAGAAAGGGAGAGGAAAGGGAGGGAGAGGGGGAGAGGAAAGAAAGGAAAGAAGGAGAAAGGGAAGAAAGAAAGGGAGAAAGAGGAAAGAAAGAAAGAAAGGGAGAAAGAGAGAGGAAAGGGAGAGGGAGAGTAAAGAGGAAAGAGAAAGGGAGAAGAAAGAGGAAAGTGAAAGGGAGAAGAAAGAGAGGAAAGAGAAAGGGAGGGAGAGGAAAGAAAGGGGGAAGTGCAAGTGCCTCTCTCTCTCTCTCTCTCTCTCACACACACACACACACACTCACTCACACACACACACACACACACACACTGAGTGGGGGAAGAAGACTGGCAGACCAAGGGCAGAAAGAGGGAGAGGGAGGGAGGGACAGAGAGAGAGAGAGAGAGACCCTTTTGACATTTAAAATGAAGATAACACTGCAAATATCCTTTTATATATATATATAATAAAGGTAAAAAAAGGATATATGCAGTGTTATCTTCATTTTAGATATCCAAAGGGTTTTGCTGCTCCCTGTGTTTTGTTTTCGGTGGGAAATGGGTCCAAGTGGCTCTTTGAGTATTTTGGGTTGCCTACCCCTGAACTAAGCATTGTTGTATCTGAAGCATGTACTTTGGACACAACTCCTTTGACTCTCAGAAAAACCTTTCTTTCTGAGCTTTCTACTTTATTTTCAGTTTGCTGTCAGTGACTGTATATTTTCCTAATCCATCCACTTAAATGCTGCTTTTTCTGACAGGACTGGGTGGGACTGTTTTGCCTGGCACATTCCTTGGACATATCTATCTGGTCAAACCAGTTAGGCCCTGCGCTGTTTGCATCCTGGTCTGGACTAATCCCAGGGCAGGATCTCTTTGAGCTACACACATCACTCTTGTCATTCTCTAGTTAATTAACAAGGCCTCTGATACTCTGTATACTTGGGCAAATCTCTTTGTTTGGGATAAAAGGTCCCCACACTCTCCCACTCTCTCAAAACACCTTTTTTGTTTGGTATAAAAGGTCCTGCATTCACAAAACCATTCCTAAGACTTCCCTCTCAAATCTCTTGGCCTGAAACTTGCTACCTTCTTGCAGGGCAACAGATAAATCGAACTGCCCAGAACCTGCTTTCAATCAGGAGCTGGAGAGTGAACCAGAACCAAAATAGAGTTCTGTGGTTTTTAAATCACACTTTGTATCAGATGCAGAGACCTGATAACAAACCGGAGCAAACAAGAAGCAAACAACTGAGTTAACTCTTTCTTTCCTTAATGTTATCACAAAGAAAACCCCTCTCTAGAAATGGCTATTTCCATCGGAGAATCCCACGCCCAAATGTAGATGTAAGTGTAAGAAGTATTGTGTAGGCTGTAGCAGGCGAGGAAACAGTTAAATGCCTCACCATATACTGTACTGTATGCAGTTATAATATACATCCTTGTTGCAATTTATGAACAAAAAAACTGTGTGTTTTTTCCAAGGCATCAGTTAAAGTCAAATCTAGTTTCTCCTGAGTTCCTTGCACTTTGGGATAAGCCCTGATATATATAAATGGATAGAATTTTATTGATCTCTGACCATGTGAAGAATGCTTTTCATTCAGTAAATAATCACAACTAGGATTGAAGGATAATATGCTTTGGATGGCATCATGGTTCATATTAGAAATTGCATGTATGTAGAGGTGACAAGGAGATTGGACACGTTGTATAGTGTAAAAATAGGTAGTCCTCGATTTACAAGCACAATTGGGATTGGAATTTTTTCATAATTCACTGCAGTTGTAACTTGAGTCACATGACGACCCAATTTTACGATCATTTTTACAACTGTCATAAATCGATCACCACAGGCATTATGTAAATCATGTCATCAAGTGAATCCAGGTTCCCAAGTGGCATTTTTTGGTAGAAACTGGCAGACAATATCACAAATCGCGATCACATGACTGCAGGCACTGCAACCTATTATAAATATGAGCAGGTTGCCAAGTGCCTGAATTGTGATCGCATGACTGTGGAGGGGCATTGCAACAGTTTCCGATGATCATAATTGCGAACTTAGGTTGGGGTGTTTTTGCAATGAGAGAGGGCATTGAAATAGTTGGGAGAAATGCATACATACATGTGCATAAATAGGATATGTGACAGTGGACAGGTTTTGTAGCTCTGAAATTTTCTGAATGAATAATTATCTCCCTCTGTTATTAGTCTCTCTCAACTAGCAGAAGCCATTCACTATATAGTGGTGGTGGTGCAGTGATTAGAATGCAGTGTTGCAGGCTGACTCTACCCACTGCCAGGAGTTCGATCCTAACCGTCTCAAGGTTGACTCAGCTTTCCATCCTTCTGAGGTTGGTAAAATGAGGGTCCAGAGTCAGTAATATGCTGACTCTGTAAACCACTCAGAGAAACGGCCTGAGTTGCCCCTGCCACATGTGGAGCCAGATCCAGCTCCGGCTGCACGCATCCTGGCTATCCAGGATTTGCCGGAATCTCCCCTTCACGCTGGGGACATAGCTTCTGAGACAGCAGCTGACAAAACGCTGAGTCGTGTGCTAAACTGGGTACACACAGGATGGCTGGACAAATGTCCAGGGCCAGAATTTCAGAGTTTCTTCATGAGAAAAGATGAGCTTTCAGCTCATAAGGGGTGCATCCTTTGGGGAAGTAGGGTCATAGTCCTGAGCTCTTTAAGGCCCAGGGTCCTAGAGTCTCTGCACAAGGGTCATCCGGGAATAGTCCGGATGAAGGCACTTGCGAGGAGCTACCTTTGGTGGCCAGGGCTAGATAAAGCCATTGAGGCCCAAGTACATGGTTGCTACACGTGCCAGCAATCCAGACCAAAGATGCCGCAAGCCCCTGTCCACCGATGGGAGGACACACACACACACCGTGGTCAAGAATCCACATCGATGTTGCCAGGCCCTTTCAGGGACAGCTTTTTCTAATAGTGGTAGATAGCCATTCTAAATGGTTAGAGGTCGTACCAGTCCCTACTATGACTACTGCCAGGACCATCCAGGAACTGCGCAGAATCTTTGCAACACACGGACTTCCAGACGTGTTAGTCTCAGACAATGGGGCTCAGTTTACCACTTCTCAATTCCAGTCTTTCCTCAGGGCAAATCTAATACGGCACGCCACGTCAGCTCCCTTTCACCCGGCCTTGAACGGCCAAGCGGAACGCATGGTCCGCACAACCAAGGAATCACTAAAACGGATTGTCACAGGGGATTGGCACCACAGACTGGCAGATTTTCTACTCTGCCAACGCACAACTCCCTGTACTGCCACGGGCAGAAGCCCTGCCGAACTCAGATGGGGCCAACGTTTGATCACCAAGCTGGACAGGCTGCACCCCGACCGAGTTGCCTCGGACTCTGCTCAGCCAAAGGCACCTCGGAATTTGCAAGTGGGTGACCGGGTTTGGACCCGGAATTACGGGCAAGGGGCTTTGTGGGTGGCAGCCGTGGTTGTTAAGGTGTTGGGACCAATCTCTTATGAGGTGGTCCTGGAAGATGGGCGAGTCATTCGCTGGCACATTGACTAGCTGCGTCAGAGGCTAGCAAACCAGTCGCTGGCTCAGGCCTCTCAAGAGGGCCGCACGCAAGGGCCGTGCGACAGCGGCCCAACAGAGGAGCTTGCATGCTCCAACAGAACTCTTACTCAAGGAGATGGGGGAAAGGCCGTAGGAGAGCTTCCCCCAGACAGACAGACAGTATCCGCTGAACAGGACCGGCAAACTGCGCTGAGGGACAGCCGTGCAGACTTTGCTGCACGATTGGACTTTGGTTTGGGCCGACTGGGACTGGCCAGCCAAAGGGACCCGAGTCAACCTGACTTCACTGGACCTCAGAGTCCTGGTCTACCCAGCCGGGCAGGCGAGCGGGTAGACCGGGAGACCCCTGCAACCCCTAGACGTTCAGAATGGTCAAGAAGGCTGCCTGAATATCTGCAGGACTATGTCCAGCAATTGAGAGTTTGAGCCATCTAGGGGGAAGTGGTGTAATGTATTGGCCACAACTGTTTTAAATCACTTGCTTAATGTTTGACCTACATTGCTGTATTGTTTAACAGTTGCTGTTACTGAAAGCCAGACTGGCTGTCTCCAAGCTGATAATGAGGTTTGGGGTGGGAAACTGTTACTTTAAACCTATTGGTTGCCACCTAGAGGCTAACTGTATAAATAGCTGTGCAGCAGCCTTTAGGGCTGCTTCTGTTCTGAGTTAATAAACTTGTTACTGTTTCAACACTCTGCCTCATTCAATGCCTAAAGAACCGAAGATATAACAGTGGGCCTTAATGGTAGTAGCCCCTAGATAAGAATTATGAAATTCACTTCCAGCTGAGATGCAGAATTATTCTTTATTTTTATTCTGAAATCTAGTTAAACTTTGTCTTTCAGATGGGCTTTCTAGGCAACCTTGCATTTCTTACTTTTTTCTTGGGAGAAATAGTTTACTTCCTGAAATAAAAGTAATGCCATGTTTTTATACTTATACCTGAAAGCTTGTTTGTAGAAAAATATTTCAGACCTCCAAAGGCTGCTGAACTCTAATCTCATCGGTCCCAGATAGCACAGGCAACTGATACCTGGAAAATCTCAAGCTCTCCACCACTTTAGAACATCTGTGATGCTGTGTGAATTGCTGAGGCACAACATACAACTTCTCTTACAATATTTGTTGAATTACTGCATGATGCAGAGAAGATGTTACTACTTTGTCTTCCATCTTGTCTACAGGAGACTGATAGAAAGGAGGCAAAAAGAGAGCAGTGAATCAGAGAGACCGGGTAAACAGCCAACTCTGTTGATGGTTGCTTTGGGCTTATGGAAGCCTTTAATCATTGCAGCTGTAATCATGTGTGCACTTACCTGGGAGTAATTCTCAATGAGATTTAATTTGGAGTCGATATACTCGGGCTGTCAGTTTCTCACTGCACAGTTGTGGCATGACGCATGGTTCTGGAATTATTGCAATAAGCCTGTAAGCCTTTGTGGGGTTGACTGGGCTTTAGCTGCTAAGCTATGGTTCCAGATGTTTTGGTCTGTAGCTCCCATCAGCCCCAGCCAGCATTGCCATTGGTAAGGGAAGATAGGAATAACAATCCAAACATCTGCAAGCACCCAAATTTACAGAGATTTTTGTGCTTATTGTTACTTTGTGGTTCTGTTTTGGACTATACTTTTTTTATAAGGAAGGGGGAGGTGGGTTTTGTTTTGCTTTGGTTTTTTTTGCTGTAAACCACTCTGAGTTTAAGTGGAGCATGTAGGATAAAAAAAATCCCATTAAATTCAGATGAACATTTTATAAAAATCCATTTGCATGGATTAAACAGGCAACATTGTTCAACTGTTACGAACAGAGATTATTACCTCAAGCTTTTTTCAGCACAGATCTTCATATAATCATTTGAGCAACTTTATATTCTGAATAATATAGTGTGCTTGTAGTATGTTCTTTCATTGTTATAGAATCTTGAAGTTTATTTGATATGTGTGCTTACCAAAACATGTATTTTATATTTTCTGTAGAAAACTAAAGAATACCTGAGCTATTACAAATTTTGAATTAGAGATGGTGAATGAAATCCGTAGTCTTCTGATACCCTATTCCAGGGGTGGCGAACCTATGGCACGCGTGCCACAGGTGACACGCGGAGCCGTCCCTGTGGGCACGCGCGCCATCGCCCCGGAAGGAGGCGGGGCCAGGCTCCTCCCCTCCGCCTCTCCACGTGAAGCTGCTGGGCACCGTCCGTAGCCTAAGTCAGGAAGCTTCCGATGGGGCTCCATTCTCCGCTCAGAGCGAGGCTGCGGGCCAAGGACCATGTGGTGAAAAGAAGGTTAGAGTTGAAGTGGTTGGACTTATCTGCTACACGTGCACCTTACAGGGAGGGGGAAATCTGCGCCTCCAAAGGGAAAAAAAGAAAGAAAAACCTCCAACTTGGCGGAAGGCAGGAGGGAGAAGGGAATGTGCCGCAGCAAGCTTGCTTCGCAAAAAGGCAGATACTCCTTTCTGGGGTTTTTCCCACCCCCCTCCGAAGTCATTTGCCACTTAGAGGTGACCCTCTCTCGGGCTATGATGGACAAGTCGTACCTCGAATTTGCAAAACCAGTTCAGCCGCTTCTACCGACTACCGAAGAAGACTCTGAGATTTGCTCTTCCGAGAAATTTTCCAGAGTTAACTAGTTGCAGGGCAGGGGCGTGCAGTGTAAGCAGACACCCCTTTGAATGTTTGTGTTGGGAAGGCAAGCTGTTTGGGGGAGGCGAATGAGTTGGGCTGCCTTTCCTTCCAGGAAAGATCAGATGACAGCTAGAGAGCAAAGGTTGGGGGGAGCTGAGAAGGTTTTGCTCTCTGGAATGAGTTTTCCTGCACTTTAAGACTTCTTTGAGCCTTATGGATCAAACTTAGCAGGGAGGTGCCTTCACACGAATTTGCCATTCCCAAACATAAGTTTGTGCCCATCCCCT
>NW_015388581.1:32816-35569 GCF_001527695.2 Protobothrops mucrosquamatus
ATTGCCAAAACAAGATGATGAGCCTCCTGCCAACTGCCCCACTCGCCAGAGACCCCCTGGATCTCCCCCAACCCTGCCTGGCCCCCAAAGGCATCCCTCCTCAGGAGCAACATCAATGTGGCCACACCCACCCTGGCCACACCCACCCATGCTGCCATGACTACCATGGCCACACCCACTCGGTGGACACGCCCACTCGGTGGCCACGCCCGCCTGGCACTCGGCGATGCATAAGTGGGTTTCGGGTTGCAGTTTGGGCACTCGGTCTCTAAAAGGTTCGCCACCACTGCCCTATTCTCATTTTTATTTGAGCCAAACTGTGCTTCTCTTTCCCTAGTCAAAGAAGAGCTAAGAGGACATCACCAAAGAGAAGGGGGCAAGCTATAATTATCTGTACAAGCCTGCCCAAAGATATCTTTGGCATGTGAAATTAAAAGTCCAGGTGGTACCCCAATAGTGCATTGACCATGCATTGTTCTTGAACAGGTTTCACAACCTGCCTTAATTAGCCAATAGCCACAATCGTGACTCTCAATATCCCTTTTGTGGTGTCGGAGCCAAGCCTAACTTAGCCTCGGTTGTCTCTTCACACAAATACCAGATTGGCTTTGACCATCGCTTATAAATTATGTTCTTTTCTTTTTCCTCTCTGTTTTATACTCCTTCAACCCTATTCCTCCTGCACACCCTGGACTCACTTCTGGAACATTTTGTTCCTGGCCCATCAGAGCACTGCAAAGTGCCAACCTCAGCTCTCCTTTTTTTCCTGTCTCTTGCTCTATAGCTCTAAAGGAAAGCCCCCAAAGAAAACAGAAGGCCTCTGGGCATACAACAGTGCATGGTTTCTCTTCCTTGGCTTCTTTGAAAGGAAGTGTGTGTGGGAGGGAGGGAGTCGCTTGGACTAGCTTAGGAAGAGAGGCAGCAGCCTACAGTTAATGACCACCAGAGGTGGGGGAAAGCGCTTGTGTATCATTGTGTGCTGGAGACTGTCTTCAAAGTGATCTTGTGTGCAATTGGACGTACTGCTAGAACTTTCCTCATGGGGAAAATAAAGGGTGCAATGTGGTCATGAGGCCACTGAGGGACAATTTCAGAATGGCATTGGGCTACTTACCTACCTCACTTGGTCCAGGCCTCAGAGAGGCTGGCAAAGGAAACTGCAAAATAAGGCAAGGGGGGTAGCTTGGATACTAGGAGCTTCTCTAAAAATAGGACACTTGGCAGAGCATGTGAGGCCAATGAAGACTGATTTAAAGAGACACCAGAACAAACATGGGGCGTGGCAGACACCAACCCTTTTTATAAAATCCAAACATACTTAACATCATAACATCACATTTAATGTTTCTCCATTTGGATGGAACAAAGAATTGCCAGAGGATAACAGAGCCTACTTTTCGAGGGAGGGGTGGAGAGCTAAGGGTACTTCACCTCCTCCCACATTTTGAAGAAAATAGGTGGTAGTGGGATAGAGAAAATAGGATTTCACTGGATTTTGTGTGATTTCACTGGGTTTTCTGTGAAGAAATTAGCTTGAACCATTGAGTTAAGATATCTAAGGCTTTATGAGTAATGTTGAATTTAATTATGTTTTAAACTTGGTAGCTTGAGAAAGAGAAATTATACGTAAAATAATCATTTTAACATGGATTCAACTTTACATACTGGCTTCTGCAGTCCTTTGAGACATTCCTTGTAACACTTCTGCTCTGTTCCGATGAAATAGGCTTGTTCAAAATCAAGTGAAAGTAGCTGCTACAGATTAACAGGGATATATTGTTTTACCACAGCTTTCCCTAATCTCTTGAAGATGGTTGCATTTCAACTCAACTCCCACTATCTTGCAATTCTGGCTAAGAACAATGGCTAAGAACAGTTAAAGTCAGGATGGAGCAGAAGCTTGTTCTAGGGCCTTCAACGCTATTGCCATTTCCAGTTCCCACTGCCTTAAAAAACTTTGTAAGGTTGGTACACAACCATGTTCATTCCCACCAATCTCAAATGCAGAGAACAACATTATGGTAAGAAAAAAGAACAGGGAAATAGGGTTGGGGGTAGCTTCTGCCAAGGGACTACTGCATTGCACAGAAGCTTATACAGTGGCACACCTAGTGGAGGACAGGGTGTTTCCATGGTAGCCAATGAAATCAATTAACATAATTTTATTCCAAGTTTTTTTTTTAAATCCAAGCAGAGGATGGTGAAAAAATTAAAAATGGAGCTTGGATTATTCTTGGCAGAAAAAAAAGAATGGCAGCTGTAGCTGCCCCTAATCTACTCTTGGCTGGGAATTTGCAGAAAACAAGCTGGCTGAAATGGCCAACATTTTTTTGTGTCAGCAAATGAGAAACACAACATGCTTTTGACACATGTGAGTGTGAGATGATGTCACTGCATAAGCAAGAGCAGTTGCAGCAGCAATGCAAAGTAGTCATATGTTAAGCAGGGACTTGTGGTTACTGGTTACTGGTTACCTCCGAGACCGCCTGCTGCCACAGATTTCCTCCCATAGACCGGTACGCTCCCACAGAGTGGGTCTCCTCAGGGTGCCGTTGGCCAAACAATGTCGGCTGGCGACCCCCAGGGGAAGGGCCTTCTCTGTGGGTGCCCCCACCCTCTGGAACGAACTACCCCCCGAGATCCGGATGATTCCGGATCTCCTTACTTTCCGCCGCGCCCTCAAGACATGGCTTTTCCAGCAAGCGGGCCTGACCTAGGGTGGATTTTAGTTAGGGATGATTTTAATATAATTT
>NW_015388581.1:38279-39315 GCF_001527695.2 Protobothrops mucrosquamatus
CAACGCATACCTTAAAATATGGGCTTTAAATGCCTTATCCATCTTTTTATTATAAAGAAGGTATGCGTGCCATCCATATAACAAATCCCATCCTTCTAGACTAAGCATCCTCTTATTAGTTACATTCACCCAATCACTAATTGCTGTAAATACCACCGCATCATAATACAATTTCAAGTTTGGGGCTTTCAGCCCTCCTTTTTCCCGCGCATCCTGGATAATTTTGAACTTCACTCTTGGCTTTTTTCCTGACCATATAAACCTATTAACCTATGTCATCTTGTTGGTAAAGGAGCAGCAACGCTTTCCTCGGCGAACCCATAGAGTTGATATTAGACAGAGATAAGAATTGAACCGGTGTGTGTGTTGCTGGCTTCCGGGAACTGGGCAACTCCATGCACGGACCTAGGTAAGTGTTCTGGGGTGGCCAGTATACACTGCCTAGGCAGTTGGTGGGAAGGCTGGGTAGGCTTGTGTGAATTTGAGACAGTATACGTGAAGTCTCAATTAGAATACACAGGACGGTAAACCAGTATGGGCAACACAGGGAGTACTCCAGGAAAGAAGTGTTTAAGAAAAATAAGGAGGAACCCCAAATTAAATATAGATAAAGAACGTCCATTAGGGATTTTGTTGAGTAATTGGGGAAAACCTCCGTATAATGAAATAATTAGTAAACTAAACATAACCAAGGAAGATATGGTTAATTTGTGTTGTTTTGTCTGGTGGGAAGATGAAAAAGTAGAGTGGCCTAGATTAGGAACAAATGACTATTTTGCTTGTCAGAATTTATATGAGTATGTGTCAAGGAAAACATGTAGATCATTAGTCAATGAATTAGACTATGCTTTAATTTGGAACCCAGGTAAATGGGTCACCTTGACTATGAGGGGCCCTAGCCCTCATAAAGTAACTTCAACATATTTACAAGAAGAAGAGAAGAATGATAGAACAAGAAAAAGAAGAATCTCCAGCTACATTCCTCCAAAGACTGAAAGACGGAATGAGGAAGTATTCTGGAACTGATCCAGATGAC
>NW_015388581.1:40380-42168 GCF_001527695.2 Protobothrops mucrosquamatus
TTATAAAATGTTTTATAGATGGCACTTGGATCCTTCAACTATGTCTCGTATCTATGTGAATTATGAATCCAAGTGTTGGAGGTGTGGACACACAGACGCAACTTTTTTTCATATGTGGTGGACTTGTAAGGTTATTAAGGCTTTTTGGATACAATTATGGTGGAATTTACAGCAAATTTTTAAAAAAAGGATTGTTTTTATTCCACAGTTGTTTCTCTTAGGTATTGTGCAAGATTTAGATGCAAAAGAAACAAACTTGATGCTTTATTGTTTAACTGCTGCCCGTTTGTTGATAGCCCAAAACTGGAAGAGCCCAATTCTACCTACAATGGAAGACTGGAGATTGAAAGTTTCATATCTTGCTGAAATGGCAAAGATTTCGGCTTATCTGAAGAATCATTCAAATGAACAATTTTTATCAATATGGAGAAGATGGATTGTTTATATTCAAAAGAAGCATAGAGTGGTAGAATATGACCTAGGTTTTTAGATTTTTTTTCTATTTTGTTTATTCTTTCTATCTTTTTTATAGATTAAGATACTTTGTGGAGTTAGGGATATTAGTATTTGTTTACTTATATATGAATATTATCCTGGGATTAGGTTTGGGAAGTCTGGGGGGGGGTTTACTTGTTATTGTGTTTATTATGCTTTTGATTGTTTTTTTTATGATGGAAAATAATAAAATTTCTTGGAAAAAAAAATAATTATTTCTTTGTTAGGAGAAAGTATGAAATGAAATATTTGTATGTGAAAGTGTTTATACAAGCAGTTTGAATGGAAGTGAATGTGTGGATATGCTGATCCTGTGTTTGTGTGTGTGTGTGTGAGAGAGAGTTTCTCCCCCATCCCAGACTGTGAAAGAAACAGTAAACTGCAGATTTTTTGTTGTTGCTGTAAAAGTGAAATGGAAAATGCATGTGAAGAAGAAAAAAAAAACTATTTTGTTAATGGTGAAATTGTTGTGTAATTTCTTCTTTTCCTGTCTCTTTTCCCCCCACCCCCAGCTGGCTGTGTTGCTTTAAGAGAGAGAGAGAGAGAGAGAGAGAGAGAGAGAGAGAGAGAGAGAGAGAGAGAGAGAGAGAAAAGAAAAGGGGGGTCTGATCTTTTTCACTTTTTTTTTCTGCTTAGAATTCTGGTTTGAGGAAGGTGGGATTTAATACCTATTCTTGCAGTAAGAAATAGGGTTATTTTTTTAAATAAATGAAATATGAGAAGAACTGGAATACACCTATATAGCCATTAACCAATAGAAATGACTTTGAATTGATTTGTTTAGATTTATAAATGATTTAACTTATTTAATGGGAATTTGTTTCCATCTGAATGGAATCTGATTAAATTGGAATTTGACAAAAATTATATTAAAACCAAAGAGTTGATACTAGAGTTTGATACAAAACTATTTCAGTAACTCAGAATATCTTATTAAGCTTGTTTATTTATTTATTTTGTGGAGTTGCTTTCTTTTTGTTATTTTATTTTTTTATGTTTTTATGTCTCTGTGCAGGACACACTGATATAATAATAATAATAATAATAATAATAATAATAATAATAATAATAATAATAATAATAATAATAATACCTAAAAGAATTGAAGGAATTGTAATTCAACCCTTGTTTAAAATGAAGGAGTTGAGAAAATTTCTTGGGATTATAAATGAGCTATGTTGTTTTGAATAAAGATTTGTATGCAAACAAACTCAAGCAGAGTTTGGTGAGCGCTCCTTTGTTGGCTCTTTACTAAGTAATCTGTTTGTAAATACATACGGACAAAGGAATGGC
>NW_015388581.1:44492-49209 GCF_001527695.2 Protobothrops mucrosquamatus
ATAAGATTGTAACCTCAGAGGAGGGGCCAAGGCGTCGGGATAGAATGTATATAATGTGTGTCTTTGTTGTGACTAGGTGTGGCTCAAATATTTATTTGGAGTCCACCACGCTTTGCAAACCGTTGTATCCAATAAATCTCTGTCTAATTTCAACTTGCTGTTTGGTGTTATTCAGTGGGCTAGAATTTCTACCAACAGACAGAGCTAGTAATAAAGGCAGTTTGGAGGCAATTTTGAGCCAGTTTTGAGCCAGCTCAAGGATAGAAACCAGGAGATACTGAATTTTAGTACCACCTTAAGTATGAAATCCACCTGGGTGGCTTTGGACAAGTCTCTCTCTCAGCTCAACTTACTTCACAAGGTTATTGTTAAGGGGAAAACAGGAAGAGGAAGGAGTATTAAGTATTTACTATCTTAGATTATTTATACAAATAATGCAGGCAAAATATAAATAAATCCATTCAGCTATTGAATTCTGCTAATATTATGAAAATGGGCACATCTGGAGCCTTCAAATTCTTGGGTGCCATGCTCAACTGAAAAATATGAAGGGTCTAGAACAGCCATTCCCAAACAATGTGTTTCAGATGTATTGGAATGATAACACTCAAAACATTTCTAGCCAGCATGGCCATTGAATGGTTCTGGAAATGTTGTCTCAGCCCATTTTGAGGGCCCTAATTTGGGGAAGGCAAGGCCAGGGATTGTTGGAAAGGAGATCTTGGAATTGATATTTCCTCTCCTTTAATTACCAAAGCAAAACATGGTTCCAGAGTCTGTTTGTGAGTGAATTTTTCAGGGATCATAAAGGATATACAAGGAATATGGATTTAAATTTTCATATGTCTACTGTACAGATTGTAGGTGGTTTACATTAAATAGTTAACACCCCCCCCCCCCCACAAAAAAACCAGCAAATATGAATTTTACAGGACATTATGTGACTCAATGCTCCTCCTTTCCCAGATAGTTGTCTCCAGTTAACTGGCACCTTCTGCCCTGAAGGCTTATTGGAAGCTTTCACTACCTTCTGAAATGTTAGCCAGAAGGGGTATCCTAACACTGGGGGGAGACTATTTAAGCAATTGGGCTGCTACTGAGAAGACTTGCTTCTGGACACTCTTTCCCTAATATCACAGGAAGGTGAATTCTCTGTATATACTCTTGACTAGGATGTAATGGATTCTACCTGGCTCAGAGGCTCCTGAAAGTACTAAGAACCTAAGTCGCAAAGGGCTTTGTAGAGAATATCCAACATACTAAATTAGACTGAGAAGCAGACTAACAACCAGTGCAGGTCTTTTAATTTCAGTGTTTTTCTGCTATATCCAGGCTGACCAGTCAGCAAACAGAAAAGTACATTTTGTTCTGATTGAAGCTTCCAAACAGGCTTCAAGGCTGTCCCACATTCTTTTTTATATTTGTCTCCTTTGAAATAACATGGAGCCATAGCTACAGCAGAAGATAATGTGAAGTATGTATCTATATTGAGAATTGCTGAACCCCTTTTAAAGTGGAGTTTCATTCATTTATCAATTATGTGCCATCAAGTCTTAGCAGCTATGTAGTTAGATTTTATGATGATCTGTCCTTTACTTGATCCTTTAGGTCTTCCACAGGGCACCCATTGCCATTATAACTGAGTCCATTCATCTTGTTGCGGGTCTTTCTCTTCTTGTCTTTCCTTTGGTTTCATCCATAGTACTTTGGTTTCATCCATAGTACTCAGAAATATCCCACTAGGTACAATGAGATGTATTCCAAGCTAAACGGATTCAGGATTGCAGCCTTAAGAACTCTGTTTATTGCTATTAGTAGCAAAAATATCATCATATATCTTCAAAATGTTACTATGGTCCCCAGAGGATTTCCAGAATTAATCTTGAATTGTACACTTTAATGCAACAAATAGGAAGACAATTGGCATACACAAAGAGCAAACATATGAACTATATTAAATTAATTATATTGTTAGTAAGTTTAACTTTCATCCCAATTCCCTCTATTTCTCTCAAGACCCATATACATGATAGTATGCCCCAGTTTTTTAAAATATATTTTTAAAATTTGTTCATTCATGAATGACAATTACATCTTATGTGCCATAATTCTGGGCAGCTCACACCAATAGCCTGGTTTTTGACATGCTGCAGACCAATGTCGGTCCATAGACCAGAGGTTGGGGTCCTCTGGCCTAAAATAACCCTTTCCAATACATATACAATCACAATCACCCTAATCCTTGGAAGGCTAGAAGGCTGGGGACATGCTGGATCTTAGGGGAGCAGGGGCAGCTACTGAGAAGGCACACTTTCAATATTCTGCCGGATGACAGCATTTAAGGGAAAGGTGTGTCCACCTATTGGACCTGATGGTATGGGTAGATACCCTTAAGGAAGATGGTCCCACAAATAATCTGGTCCCATGCCATCCAGGGCTTAAAAATGACAATACTGAACTGCATCTAGAAAGAAATTGGAAGACAGTGCAGCTTGTGCAGCATGGAGTGTAACATGGCCAAACCAAGGGGCACCTAAAACTGTACTTGCCACTGTTTTATGGCTCAGTTCTAGTTTCTGGACCATCTTCAAAGGCAGTCATGTAGAGCACATTGTAGTAATCCACTGGGAAGTGACCAAGACGTGGGTAACTATGAGCAAGGCCTCCCTTTGTGTTAAAAAAAAAGCAGTGTATCCTGAATAAGACACTGAAGCAAAACAAGGTTTGGGCTCCTCATATGGGAGTGTGGATGTTCATGAAGGACTAAGTGATGACATGTGGAACACAGTGTCGTTATGTAAATAACCAGACTTCTGTACTTGTGTCAAATATGAAAACAGAATTCCATCATTGTGTCATTTGCACAATGACCCTATGATACATAGGCCTTATTATAGATGCTGTCAGTAGGGAGATTGGATTTGTAATATTAGAAACACAGTTACTCTAAGTCAGAAAACTAGAATGTGATGCTATATGAATAGCCTGTCTTTTCTTTCTGCTGTACCAGGAAAAAAAAACGGGCTTCCTTGCAAAATATTTAGCATCCATTTGAAAAGTTAAGACATCTCAGGGACTTATTGAGATTCATATCGATAACAGAGTGAAGTTGCTTAAAACTGATAAAAATACTCAACTTACAGCCACAGTGAGCCCAGAAAATTGGTCATAATTCATTGCGGTCATAAGTTGAGGCACCATGTGACTGGACTTGATTTTAAAACCATTTTACAGTAGTCATAAAGTGAATCACCATAGTCATTAAGCAAATCACATAGTTGTGAAGTGAATCCATTCTCCTAAATGGGCTTTTTTTGCTAAAAACTGGCAAAAAATGCTAGAAATGGGGGGAAAAGTTACAAATCGTAGTCATGTGACTGGAATGCTGCAGCTGGTCATAAATGCGAGGTGGTTGCCAAGCTCCTGAAATGCAATCATTTGATCTCTTCGGGGCAGGGATTCAAAACTGTGAGGTACAATCATAAGTAGCTTTTTTTTTTAAGTCCGTTGTAACTTCAGACTTCAAAATGGCTGTTAAATGCCTAGTCATAAGTCAAGGACTACTTGTATCAGTGATGTAGTCTGGAGAGAATAATCCAATAATCCATGCAGACATCTGGTGGACATCTAGTTTCTTCAAGTCATGTTTGACCAGATACGTGGTCCATAGCAGATCTTTCTATTATTGTCTATCCTCCTTGTGTTTTAACAACTGCATCACAGCCAAAAATTCAACAGATGCTGTAGCAGGAAAGGCCTTGCCTATTGAATTTCTGCCTCACACACAACTGTCAAGGCTTCAGGGAAGCAAGTGCCAGGCCAACCTGAAGCAGCTGCCCTTGCAAATCCCCCTCTGTTCCTTCTTTCCTCCCACCCGTGTGAGGCTTTGGCTGGTTACTCAGCTAGCGCCTTGGGTGAGGTGACTTTTCCCAGTAAAGGAACAAAAGATCCAATGCCTGGTGCTGTGAAAGTGGTTGTGTGTGTGTTTGTGTGTTTGTGTGTATAAATCAGAGAGTGAGAGACTTCTCAATGCCCCTTTGTGAAGCATGGTTGGCCTGCCAAGACGTAGGACTTGCAGGCTGACAAACAGCCACCCTCTTATACTGTTTTTCAGTTCAGGTCCCTCTTGGGACTCCCCCTGAGTGAGATTTGGGTCAAGGGGTGCCCTGTGGAGGGAAGACCTTTTGAAGGAAAAGCCTTTCAGAAGACAAGGTGGCTGAGAGGGGAAGTTGAGTGTGGGGAAGGTTTCCATGGCAATTTGGGGAAGGGGGAACAGGAGTCCAAAAGGAACTGGCCTTGAGCCTGGAAATATGTTGGCCCAAGAGGCAAGTTTCCAGGAGCTGCTGGCCAGAGACCCATCTATTCCACCCTTGCAGCACCCTCAGGCTGCCAGAGGATCAAAGCGGAAGGGGAAATCCCCCAAATTCTTCACCCTGAACCAGCTGGTTGCTCTGACTTGGGGAGAAAGGGTGGAGGAGAAAAAAAGCCAGGGAATGGGATGGGCCTAGTTTCCTTAACTAGTGTAAGGTTTTCCACTTAGCCTCACAACTGCCCCAGCATTACTCAGGAATTTAAAAGAGCCAAAGAAACTCCTGAGTCGAGGTTTCAGCAAGCAAACAACTTTTATTTTGATCAAAATAGAGTTGGGTGACCCCCATCTCTCTTCGTGGCTGGTAGAGAGATGAAGGCAACAACCAGAAAAGATGTCTTCCACCTT
>NW_015388581.1:51301-53306 GCF_001527695.2 Protobothrops mucrosquamatus
CAATACATGACATCAATAACTGACTCCTATTGTGATCTAATTGGCTCATTGCCAAAACAAGATGATGAGCCTCCTGCCAACTGCCCCACTCACCAGAGACCCCCTGGATCTCCCCCAACCCTGCCTGGCCCCCAAAGGCATCCCTCCTCAGGAGCAACATCAATGTGGCCACACCCACCCTGGCCACACCCACCCATGCTGCCATGACTACCATGGCCACACCCACTCGGTGGACACGCCCACTCGGTGGCCACGCCCGCCTGGCACTCGGCGATGCATAAGTGGGTTTCGGGTTGCAGTTTGGGCACTCGGTCTCTAAAAGGTTCGCCACCACTGACCTATACCTAAAGCATGAAGCCCTTACTTTTCCAATATATATATAAAGCATCTGATCAAGCAATTAACTACAAAATAATGATTATAAAATAACAAAACAATGATTACATGATAACACTATAAGTATCAATATAAAATGGTTACTATATGTAAAATAAATGCTAATGTCAAACTTAAACATACTAAAATCATAAGCACAATAAAATCCCTTCACTAGCTTCCTCCTAAGCCTGCCAGGCATTAAGCTTGGATGGAGCTGTTTGCCAGAAGTGGATGAAATCCTCTCTCACTTGCAACATCCGGTTGTGCACGAGCAAGGACTTAACTCCTGCTGTAGCCGTCCAGTCACAGGTCATCAAATCACTCATCACTCAGCCAGCGCAGCTTGCCAGCTGTGTGAATTTCATAAGCACCCAGCCTTTTCCCATTTCAGAACTCACAGTTATTCCCGATTCTCTTTGAATGCAATTATTTTCCTTCAAATCCAGAGAAGGTTCTGTTCACACACAAAAGAGGCATGGTTTGTTTGTGGTCTTTGGCTAGAATAATTCTATGGGATCCCCATAATTAGAGGCAATATCTTGATTACCAATTCCCTTGGGCCAAAAGCGGGGTTTGTAGGGGACTGTTTTTGCTTTTAGATGGATGTTTCCTATAAGCCTTAGATTGGATACCCTAAGAAGAAGAATACTAAATTAACTGATCCTTTGGTCTGATTTAGCAGAACAATTCTTTTTTTTTTTTTTGTAAATATTTTATTAGGTTTTACAAGGGTAAGGGAGGGGTGGGGTCAATATGGGTATTGGGTAGGGTTTGGGAGTGGGATTAGGGTAAGGGTAGGTACAAAACTGGGGTTGCTCCCAACAATAATTCCACGCTTTAGCAAGCAGACTGTCGTCCGGCTACAGGTATTAAATAACAGTAATTAATATAATGGTAAATAACTATAGTCGATAACAATAGCAATAATCATAAAAATAATAGCTAATCAGTAGATGTCATTCATCCTATTAAACTTCACAATCCTTTCTCGCTAGATCGTGTTGCTAACCATTGATAAAATTTTTCCCACGTTTTAAAATAAACTGAGTCTTCTTTCTCTTTGATCTCTAAGGTTAATCTATCCATTTCTGCACATTCTAAAATTTTTGTAATTATAATCTGGTCAGATGGTAAATTTTCATTTTTCAAGAATTGGGCAAATGCTATTCTCGCAGCTGTCAATACATGTAATATTAAATATTCATTCTCTTTTCCATAATTAAGTCCTAGTATTCCTAACAAAAACAGTTCTGGCTTAAATTCTATCTGTATTTTAGTCATCTTTTCCAGCCATATATGGATCTTTTTTTTTTTTTTTTTTTTTTTTTTTTTTTTTTTTTTTTTTTTTTTCTCACAAAGAATTTTTTATTGTTTTCAACATAAAAAAAAGGCACATCACAAATACATCACAATTGAAACCCCACCCCCCACCCCCCACCCGGACTTCCCAAACCTAATCCCAGGATACTATTCAACTAAAAGTAAACTGATATTAATATCCCTAACTCCACATGTTATTCTACATAAGTAGGTGAAATATATATATGTATATTTATCTAAAAACCTAACTTATATTCCACCATTCTATGCTTATTTTGAATATAAACAATCCATCTTCTCCATATTG
>NW_015388581.1:57353-68365 GCF_001527695.2 Protobothrops mucrosquamatus
CTCACCTACATCGTCCACAAGGGACGACTCGGGAACTCAACTCCTACCTCGGGCAGCTCACCTTTCCCCCTATGCCCAGGGGAAAGGTATCAAGCCGTTTGACAGCTGATGCAGGCTGTCAAAACGGCTTTTACGCAGAAACAGGCGGGAGCAGCAAACAGCTGCGTCCAGCGAAGGCGCCTGCCACCGGAAGTCCGCCCCATATATGGATCTTAAACCAAAATTTCTTAGTGCTAGGACATATCCACCAGATATGATAGTAAGTACCTGGTTTTTGTTTGCATTTCCAACAGTTATTCGATACATTTTTAAACATTTTCGCTAATCTAACTGGTGTCATATGCCATCTATAAAACATTTTATATAAAATTTCTTTGTATGAGGCTGCTTTAGTAAGTTTAATGTTTCTATCCCAGAGCTTTTGCCAATCTTCTAGATCTATAGAATATCCAAAGTTTTTTGCCCAAACTATCATTGTTTCTTTTACTTGTTCTTCTTCCATCTTCCAGTTTAGGAGGAATTTATAAAGTTTCTTAATCAAATTTTCATCTGTTTTCAAAAGTATTTTATCAAGTTGTATCTGTTCTTTATAAAATCCCATTGACTTTGCATCTTTTTCATATCTCGTTTGAATTTGCAAATAAGGCCACCATGCTAACTCAATACCTTGTTGTTGAAGGTCTTGCCTGTCTTTAAGTTTTCCGTCCTTATCCAGAATGTCTTTATAAGTAACAAGTCTATCATAGTTAATTAAATTTGGGTAAGCGAACGCTTCCATTGTTGAAAGCCACTCAGGTATTTTAGTATAAATTTTTTGTTTAATTCTCTCCCATTCTGACAACAGTACATTCCTTATAGCGTGGTTTTGAAAATATTTGTGTACTTTATTTTTTCCGTACCACAGGAAAGCATGCCAGCCCATTTGTAAGTCATGTCCCTCTAAGTAGAGAAGTCTTTTGTTTCTCAACGTTATCCATTCTTTAAGCCAAAGCAAAATGGATGCTTGGTAATAAAGTCTCCAGTCCGGGAGTCCAAATCCTCCACTATCTTTAGCTTCTTGTAACATTTTAATTTTAATTCGTGCTTTTTTCCCTTGCCATATAAATCTCAATATTATTGCATTTAAATCATCAAAAAATTTCTTTCCCAATTTTACAGGAACTGTTTGAAATAGAAAGAGTAGCTTCAGTAGGATATTCATCTTCACTGTCGCTATTCTTCCTAACAATGACAATTGGAGATTTTTCTAGTTTTCCAAGTCTATTTTGATTTGTTTCAATAATCTTTCGTAGTTATCTTCTTTTAATGTTGTGTATTTGGATGTTAAGTGGATACCTAAATATTTGACTTTTTTAACTATTTGGAGATTTGTCTTTTTTACAAATTGGGTTTTCTGTTTATCTGTTAGGTTTTTTGTTAGTACTTTAGTCTTTTCCCTGTTTATTTTCAATCCGGCCACTTCTCCAAATTTCTCTATTTTCTGCAAAAGTTCAATAGATGTTTCTAGTGGCTCCTCCATAATGAAAACCAAGTCATCTGCAAAGGCTTGTAGTTTATATTTCTGATCTTTTATCTCCAATCCTTTGATTTTCATGTCCTGTCTAATATTTCTAGCCAATACTTCCAATGTGAGGATAAATAACAAGGGAGATAATGGACATCCCTGTCTTGTGCTTTTTTTTAATATCAAAACTTTCTGTATAGTCTCCATTTAGAAGTATCCTTGCTGTTTGTTTGTTATAGATCAGGGCTTTTCAACCTTTTCACCCATTGTACCACTTTTAGGATATGGCAATATCCGAGTACCACCAGTCGCCTAGCAAGGTGTCAAAAACTTGATGACCCCCCAAAAAAGGAAAAAAGTGATAAAGTACAGGTAATCCTCGACTTACAACAGTTCGCTTAGTGACTGTTCAAAGTTGAAATGGCACTGAAAAAAGTGCCCCCCAAGACACAGCCGAGCAAGACACCTGCCTGCCCACCCGGCGGCGCTCTTCCTCCTGTCTGAGGTTTTCATTGTTGTGAGCATTTCTGTTGATGATTGGCAGTGGGGGTGGGGTGGGGGGGTGTTTGGTTTTTATTCTCCCCATCTGCTGGGTGGTTGCAGCAGGTTTTGGTCACTTCACATGACCCTGGGGCACTGTGACCGTCATAAATATGAATCAGTTGCCAAGCATCTGAATGTAAATCACAAGACCCTGGAGATGCTGCAACATTCCAGCTGATCGGCGCTTCTTCTGGGCTCAGCAGAAGCGCCAGGATCAATGCTGATCTCCAGCTGGAGCCTGGCGCTGATCCTGGCGCTTCCACTGAGCCCTGACAGCCCCGAAGAAGCGCGAATCAGCTGGAAAGCAGCACTGAAACCTAGCGCTTCCACTGAGCCCTGACAGCCCTGTAGCTCCAGCCATCTCTTGCTCAGGCTTGTGCGGTGCTGCCACTGGTTCAGCTCATTCCCCTCCCCCGCTACTTTTCTAGGATGGTCGCATACCACCTGCCAGGTGCCAATGTACCACAGGTGGTACCCGTACCACTGGTTGAAAAGCCCTGTTATAGATTGCTTGAATTGCATTTATAAAATGTTTGCCGAAATCCATTTCCGTCAGCTGTTGGAACATAAATTGCCAATTTAAGTTGTCAAAAGCTTTTTGTGTGTCAAGAAATATCAGTGCCATCTGTTTCCCTGGGTGGTTTTCGTAATATTCCAAAACATTTAAAATAATCCTTAAATTGTTCTTTATCTGCCTTTTAGGCAAAAAACCATTTTGATCTGTGTGGATAAATTCAATCAAAAATTTCTTCATTCTTTCTGCCATTATTGAAGCAAAGATTTTATAGTCCACATTTAATAACGATATTGGTCTATAGTTTTTTATTTGTGTAGAGTCAGTGTCTTCTTTAGGTATCAAGGTGATATTAGCGTCAGTCCATGAGTTTGGTATTTTTACCTCTGAGAAAATGTCATTGCACAGCTCTTTCAAAATCGGACTTATTGTGTCTTGTAGAGCTACATAGAATTCTGCAGGAAGTCCATCAGGGCCCCAGGATCTTGTCTTTCTTTTGCCTTTTTATAGCTTCTGTAATCTCCATCATTGATATATTTTCTCGTTTAATATATTTCAAATGTTCTCTGGGACTTTTGGGAGGTCAGTTCCTTTTAAATAATCCTGTATTCCCTCTTTGGAAACCACCTCTGCCTTATAGAGTGTCTCCTAATAAGCCTTAGTAATTTTTTTCATTGTATCATTGTGGAAATGTAACTCGCCTTTTGAGTCTTGTAGTTTATTTATCGTTCTTTTTCTTTCTTCAGTCTATATGCTAGCCATCTTCCCGGCTTATTAGCATTTTCAAAAAAGTTCTGTTTTGATCATTTAATCTGCTGTGCCATTATATCCATCTCAGTTAGGTTTAATTTATGTTTTATTAATTCCATTTGTGTCTTCAAAGTCTTTTTTTGTGGGTCAATTTGTAACTCAGATTCTAATTTTTTAAGTTCTTCTTTCAACTGTAACTGTAATTGTTTCTTTTCTTTATTCTTTTTAGCAACATAAGTTATAGCCAAACCTCTAAAATATGCTTTAGCCGTGTCCCACACATTTTGGAGAGAGGTTTCTTCTTTCTTCTTTATTTTAAAGAAAAATTCCATTTCCTTTGTTGCAAATTGTAGAAATTCTTTTTCTTTCAATATAGATTTATTCAGCGACCATCTTGGTTTTTTCCTACTTCCTTTCCAGGTCATTTTAATTGGATTGTGGTCTGCCCAAATATTAGTTTCTATTTCAACCTCTTGTATTATAGTTTTCAAGTCATAAGATGTCCATATCACATCAATTCTTGACCAAGATTTGTGCCTATTTGAATAGAACGTATATTGTGATTTTCCTGGGTTCATCTCTCTCCAAATATCTTGAATGGACAGTTCTTCTTTCATTTTTAAAAAGGCCTTGGGTAAAATGTTTCCACATTTTTTTGCCTTGTTTATGGCTTTTATAGTCCCAAGTTGCATCAACTATTGCATTAAAGTCTCCCAGTATACAAAAGTTTTGATAGTTTAAGTCCACTATTTTATTATGTAATTGATGATAAAATTGGTCTTGCTTATCATTGGGTGCATATATTGCAACCATCAGTATCTGTTTTTGATTCCATGCAATTTCCACCATTAATATTCTCCCTTCTTCATCTGCATATACTTGTTTTGGGTTCATCTTTTCTTTTATATAAAGAGCTATACCTCTTTTCTTTTGAAGTGCCAGGGAGAAATAAAGCTTACCCATTTTTGGTTGTTCTAAGATTCTATAGTGTTGTCTCTTGATATAGTGTTGTCTCTCTTGGAGACAAATTATGTCCATTTTTAACTTTTGTAGTCTAGTAAAAGTTTTTCTCCTCTTTGAAGGAGAATTCAAACCATTTATATTTATTGAAAAAATTCCAACCTCCTCCATAACTTCAATTATATCTGGACCTCAGTCTTCTAGGGGAGCTTATCTGCCTCTGGTCTCTCGGTCTTGCTCCTTCCTCTGAATGGGTCTTTTTAAGTTCTTCCTCCTCCACTTGTTTAGGCTCTCCTACAATGCTCGTTTCCTCTTGTTTCTTGGGTTCGGGATCGCCTTTTTCCAAAAAGGCTCTGTGGTTGTTGAAAAATTCCTCTGCTTTGAGTGGGGTATCCAATCTGTATCTTTTGGAGTCCCAGAAGATTAATAACCCTTCTGGAACCAACCATCTGAAATTCACTCCTTTATCGAACAATTTCCTTGTTAGGAATTGGTAATCTCTTCGAGCTTCTCTTATCCTTCTCGGAATTTGTTTAAGCGCTACTAATTCTTTTTCTTTGTATTTTAGTGGTTGGTCTCTTATTATTCTCAAAATCTCATCTCGTGTAGATCTTTTAAGGAATCTTACATGGACTTCCCTAGGAACTCCGTTTCTTCTAGCATAGCTTGAATTGACTCTAAAGACCTGATCTATTTCTACATTCATTTGGGGCTTTTCCATTCCAAGTAGGTTTGCAAGTAGCTCAATCATCAAATCTAGCAAATTCTCGTCCTTATCTTCTATTACATTTTGAAATCTTAAGAAATATGATGCTCTTTCCATCTCAATCACAGCCAAACTATCTTCCAATTCCGCATTTGCTTGCGCCAATCTTTGATTCTTGTCTTGTAGGGATTCTAATTTCTGGTCAACTTCCACTGACTTGTCTTCTATTTTTCGTATTCTTTGCTGGTTATCTGTAATCGCCTGTTGGAAGGTTTCCATTTTGTGGTTCATTTTAACAAGATCATTTTTCAAATCTTCGTAGTTTTTATCAAGGTCCTTTTTCAGGTCTTCATGGTTTTTATTCAAAGACGCCGCCTGAGCTGCAATTGTTTGTAGTATCGCCTGGATATCCTTTTGTTGAACTTCCACTTTTTCTTGTTGTAGGAGTGTAGTAATAGATTTTTGAGGAACTGGGCTCGCTGAAGTCGAAGCGGGAGCAGAGGATCCTTTTCTCCCCGTCTTAGTCAGATTTGAGGCATTCATCTTCCAATTGCTGTATTATATTATAATCCACCAGGTGGCCCAATGGCCAGTTGTAATCCAGAAAAAAAAGCTCCTATTGCTAGGAGGGGAGATCAAACAAAATTTTAAAAAAAGAAAATAATTCCAATAGGGGGATAAGAAAAAACCCCAAAAACATCCGAGAAAAATAAAAGCCAACAAGAGGAGAGCCAAATCACTAGTAGTAAAAAATGGGGGGAGGCAGAGAACACTCCCACTAATAGGCTATTCAAAAAAGAGAAAAAAAAGTCCAAAAAGGAAAGAAAGAGAAAAGGCAAAAAAGGAGAAAAGAGTAGTAGGCCAGAAAAAAGGGAAAAAACTATAGAAAAAAGTGTCCAATTTATAATCCACCAAATTCTGTTCAACAACAGGGAAGAAGGCAAAAAAACCCAATTTCCTTATTATTCAATTCTTCTTGGGAAAAGTCTATATTATACAGCCAGAGTAAAGCAAAAGAAAGAAAAAAAAAACAGAAAAAAAGTCTCTTTGGGCTAATCTCAAGGTCAGATAAGGATGTCTGGGCATTCAGCCAAGTGTCTGGGCATGGAGCAAAGTTCCCAGTCTCAATAAACATCAGACAAAAGAAAGCGGGGGGAAAAAAGGCTTTCCCATGTGACCACAGGAGATACAATGTAACTCTTCCAGACGCTTAGATGAAGGGGGGAAAAAAAGACTGTTCAGAGTAGAGAGAAAAAAAGTTCTAAGGTTTTAATAGTAAAAATATAGTTAGGGTGGCTTTTCCAAGTGGGAAAAAATATCTTCAAGAAGAAAAAAAAAGAGCAGGCTTCCCAAATTGACTAGAGCTTAAAAGGCTTTACTGTAGTAAAAGTTTATTTTTGTTTTAAAAGCAGCTTAAACCGCCGCTTGTACGGGGGGGGGGGGAAACCCCACCTCCTCCCTTCAGGCTTCACGCTCCAGATAAAAACAGGCTATTTCAAATCAAATCCACCATCAACAGGAAAGAAGAGCATACTCTCACCCCGCTCAGCTGCTTGCTGTCAAATTCAGCTGTTTCTTCGTCTCCGACGATCAGCTGTTAATGGTGGCTCGCATAGATGCGGACTGCCTTTCTTCCATTGATTCCAGGGGCTGCTTTGAGTTCAGCAAGCCGGCTACTGCTGGCCCGCTTTCCAGAAAGGTTTGCCCTTCAGTGGCCACCTCTCCGGGGACCCACCAGCAGAAGAATAGCGGACCCAGGGGACGGCGAGTCGTTTCCCTGGGTCTAGATTCAGCGACGTCACCGGAAATCTCCAGCAGAACAATTCTTATACACTGATGGATTATCTCTCAGGCTATTACAATACAGGTAGTCCTCAAACGTACCACCCCAACTGAGCCCAAAATTTCTGTTGTTCAACAAGGCAATTGGTAAGTGAGTTTTGCCCCATTTTATGACCTTTCTTGCCACAGTTGTTAAGTGAATCACTGCAGTTGCTAAGTTAGTAACACGGTTGTTAAATGAATCTGGCTTCCCCATTGACTTTGCTTGTCATAAGATTGCAAAAAGTGATCACATGACCCTGGGATGCTGCAAGTGTCATAAATACATGCCAGTTGCCAAGCATCCAAATTTTGACTATGGGGATGCTGCAACTCTCAAAAGCATGAACAACAGTCATAAATCACTTTTTTCAGTGCGGTTGTAACTTTGAATGTTCATCAAACGAAAGGGTGTAAGTCAAGGACTATATTTGTGGTTCTGAGATCCACAGTTCGTATCAGCACAAGTTTCATTTGATCTATACTTGGGCTGCTTGTGAAAACACCTAGCTGTGATGGAAAAGGAAAGACCACATAATAATTTCATGCTGAATATATATTCATATGGCTTACTTTCATCCAGGTCAATTTAATTGCGAAATGATAAGGGATGAACAAAGATTTATGATTTATTTATACCCTTTATGTGGTCAGTGGCACTCAGGCTCACATAAATAGCAAAATTATAGAAACACACCCCCCCCCCAATACTGTTGCACTACAATTCCCAAAGGCCCCTCTAGTGCTATCTATGGGAAAAATAATTGGGAGTTATAGTTCAACCTCATTTGGAGAGCTAGAGACACCCATCCAAGATCAGGAAATCTATAAATCAAAATATGCTGAATAAAATTCCAACATGCTTCACCACTTAGCTATGCTGGATGGGTCTGAAAGACATTGTGATTTCACCAATAACTGGTCACAGGTTTTCTACTTCTGCCCAACAGTATATTCCTACTATAGGCTGGAAAAATGGGTGAATAATACTATTGGGATCTGAAATTCTGTGACTGTCCAGGAATTTCTCACCTGTGTTTTCATAACAATTGCTAACATTTTGAGAGGAATATTTGCATTACTTGTTTTAAATATAAAAACATAAGAGTGATTTTCTGTTAATGACCTTCCTAATTTGAAGATTTGGAAAAGAGGAGAATGCCATGAAGAACAGATTGCCTCTTCTTCCTGGCAGTTAAACCTCTTGTTAATGTTGACAAATAATGGAAAAGTCCTACCCTTACAATTCATGTGTTTTTGGCATAGAGGCACTATTACTTCAGTCTTTTTAAGGATATATTGACATTTCAACAGGTCCATCTTTTCCTGACTGTTAGAGTCCTAAAAGACATTGCCAACTCCATTAAGCACTGGGTACCTCTACATTGCTGGTAAATACATAAACATCTCATTGGTGCAGGAATATCTTGATATTGTGAACCAGAACATGTTGGTCTAACTCAGGGGTCGGCAACCTTAAACCCTCAAAGAGCCACTTGGACCCGTTTCCCAGAGAAAAGAAAACACTGGGAGCTGCAAAAGTTGCACACATGCGTGCACACACACAAGAGGGAGAGCTTGATTGAAGAGTTTAATTAAAAAGAAATAGAGGCTGCTGTGCATGAGTTCTCTCTCTCTCTCTCTCCCTCCCTCCCTCCCTCCCTCTCTTTGTCTCCCTCCCTCTCTCTCTCCCTCTCTCCGATCTTCTGCTCACCTGGCAAGCTGGCTTCACGCTGTTCTCCAACAAGCTGACACACATTTTTATTGGGCTGGCTCTCTCCTGCCCTTGGTCTGCCAGTCCTCTTCCCCCACTTAGTGTGTGTGTGTGTGTGTGTGTGTGTGTGTGTGAGAGAGAGAGAGAGAGAGAGAGAGAGCTGCTGCTTTCTGCTTTTTGCTGCTTCCTGTGTGAGGCCACTCTTTTTTACACACACACACACACACACACACACACACAGAGAGAGAGAGAGAGAGAGAGAAAGGAAGCGCAAGTGCGAGTTGCCGACCCGTGGTCTAACTCATTCTTTCTGTGCAAATTTGATGGGCAGAGATCTTGACATAAACAAACTGTTAGACTCCACTTGATGTTTTAACAGTCAGAGAAAAGTGGTCCTAATTAAAAGATACAACAGTACAATCCAATTGGTTGTGAAGCCATGCCTAAAGAACAGGAGCTAATAATAAGGCATATGGAGGAAGTTCAGTGGTTTGGAGTTTGTTGCCCTTTAACATGAGCATCGAACCAAAGTAATTTGACAAAAAATTGGGGAAACTGCGAAAGAAGGCTGGATTAAAAGTCAAGCTGAAGTGCATTAAACAATAGCATAGTACTCTCAGTAACATTGGTGAAAGACCAAAAGAAAGATGTCATTCCCATGGTGAATGCTAACAGGATTAGAGACCAAAGAAAGAAGGAGGAAGCAATTTGTTGAGGGAAATGTCAAGATCTTAATAATTACAATTACCTCTCTCCCCAGAGTTTTCACACATAGCTGCATATGGATGAAAAGGTACAATAAGCAAGGGTATCACCTTGAAAAGAAAAATGAAAAAGCAAAGATGAGGTGAAGCAATGTTGATGAGAGAGATCTCTGAACAGGTATTCCTGTTAAGTGCTGAAGATTCCTTGCAGCATTTATTTTTACAGCTTCAGTTTCTACCTAAATAAAATATAAACAATCCAAAGTTCCACTAACAAAGATTTACGGTTCATAACAAGTTGTAATGAAATATGAGTCCTTAACATGCCATTGCTATAAAACAACCTAAAAGCTGCATCTTGTGTTCAAAATGTAGGATGCAAGAAAAAAGAATGCAAGAAAAAGGATGGAAAGCTTTTACCCTTTCTCTGTTCTCCTTTTTTCCTCCCAAGGAAAAAAATCTCTTTCTTTCTTTCTTTCTTTCTTTCTTTCTTTCTTTCTTTCTTTCTTTCTTTCTTTCTTTCTTTCTTTCTTTCTTTCTTTCTTTCTTTCTTTCTTTCTTTCTTGTTGTCAGAAGTGACTTCTGCTTTTGCTGATTTTGCTTTCCTGGCAAACATTTGACAATAAAAAACATGCTCTTGCTTTCCGTAGTTGTTCATTTGTGACATTTCCTTATTTCAGTCATTTGTCCTAGGCCAGCGGTTCTCAACCTGTGGGTCGCGACCCCTTTTGGGGTTGAACGACCATTTCACAGGGGTCGCCAAAGTCCTGGAATTTTTCCTCATAGAATCCTTATGAAACGCAGTCCGGCATTTTTTTTTTGTTTTTCCCCCCTTTTTCATGAGCTGTGCTATTCCCTCTTATTCTATTGGCTTTTGAAAGCCAATAGAATAGACTCTATTCAAGAGAGTCTATTCTATTGGCTTTCGAACGCCAATAGAATAGACTCTCTTGAATAGAGTCTAATTCTATTGGCTTTCAAAAGCCCATAGAAATTGTCCAGGCTGTCTCTGCCCTGCTGAGCCCGCCAAAAGTCCCAGTCGGCAAACGTTGCTGCAAGTTGTCTGCAGCTAAGGCGAGCTTTCTGGAAATTTCCACCCCTCCCTGCTGAGCAACTACTAAATGTAAGTAAAAGAGGGCCAGGGGTGGGAGGGCCGCCCAGGAGCGCCTGGGTCTGCCTGCCGCCGCACCGAATGGGGGGCAACGGCGGGCGCTGGGAGGGTAGCTGGCGCGCGTGGGGCCCGGCCTTCCCCCTGTTTTCTGCTCCACCCCAAATTCGCCTCCCTTCCACTCTCCTTACGCAGCCATCTATGGCCTTAATACAGCCCTCAGTCTCTCTCGCTTTCAACACACCCTAAAATTCTTCATTCAGGCAGGCTTCCAGAATTCGGCTGGCAGGATGCAGGTAACCCCTCCCCCCTGTCCTGCCGCCTCCCACGGCGCCGCGCTGCTCTGCGTCCCGTGCCTCCGTGTCTCAAGCCGCCGTGGCACAGAACTGCTGGCGTTATGCTTGGGCGGAAGATTTTTTTCTTTTACAGATGGGGCGGGTGGGCCCGACATTCGCGGGCAGGCAGGACCCCACCCACTGAGCCGCCGCCTCCCCATCGCTCTCCACGCCAGCCGGCTCCGTCGCCAGACCTCCCAGCTGACGGGCGCAGGAGTTCGGCGCTGCATCCAGCCGAAGAAGCAGGCGGCTGGGAGGCCGCCGCGGTGCCTACCTCCTGCGCCTGTCAGCTGGCGACCCCCGGACCTGCGCCCGTCAGCTGGGAGGTCTGGCGACGGAGCCGGCTGGCGTGG
>NW_015388581.1:69493-85478 GCF_001527695.2 Protobothrops mucrosquamatus
GTAATCAGTGCTCAGTCATTGCAGGGTGCAAATAATGGCTGCTCACACGCAGCAGTTTATTCTTTTTATACAGTATTACAAGCAGGAAAAGGTTTAACATGGCAACAGCCCAGCAACAGCACTTCATTGGTTAATCTCCTTACCAATGCCTAAGGACAGGGAGCAAGAGGCCAGAAAGAGGGAAAAGTGGGCCATAGCACGTTGTTGATCCGAGCTGTTATCAGACAAGCAAGGTCACATTGAGCTACGCACTTTCACATCGCTATGGAGATGTGAGAGGAGAAGTTAGATGCAGAGAGGAGGGGCACATGTCAGGAGAGATAGTTTTCTGATCATCGCCTTTATCTGTTCCTTATCTCCACATCTCACTCCTTTTTGTTTTGTTAGACGAAATATCGTCGTAAGTGGGGTTAATAAAAGGATTATAATCAGGAGAGGAGCATCCTTGGAGTTGTTTATATAGGGCCAAAACTTGACCCTTAGGCAATGTGAGAGAGGATCTGCTGGGATTTAAAGCTCTGATACACATATTGCAAAGTGAAGGAATACATTGTATAAAACAGCATCCACAAACCAAAACAGCACAAGTTATGACTGAATAACGTAGGATATTTCCCAGTAATGCTGTGGGCAACCAAGCCCAAAGGCTTTCCCACCAAGATCCTAAAGCATCCATTTTCAAATCAGAGGCCAAATTGTGTAAAATATTCAACTTGGTGCTGAATGGTTCGAGAATTATCAGAAATATTAAAACAACACATTCCCTCAAAGCTTTCACAACCCAAATGCTGGCGCAGAAGCAAATAATCAATTGCAGCACGATTTTGCAAAATAGCCTTTCTCAAATCTTGTAGTTCATGGTTGATTGCTGAAATAGCTAAAGAAGTAGCATTAATTGTCTTTGCTAAATTGCATGCAATAGCATTAATGTTGAGGTGAGCACGAACAGCAAGTCCTGGCACACCCACTAGAGATATAGCCAATGCTATATATTCTGCTTTATTAAGTAGGGCTGTCTCAGAGTCACAAGTGCTATCTAACGTGATCCCACGTCGAGAACGGCTCGAATGGACTTGCTGTTTGGAAAGCAAAACAGGAATCAGTCGGCTGAGGCAACATTGCGCTTCACTAATATTAGCAGGAATATAATTAAAAGTTTCTTGACCACACGTAAAAAACCATCCTTGCGGTAGCCAAACATGTCCAAAATGAAAGGAAGTCTCTTCAAAAGCTGTGCAGTTTAAAACAGGTGAACTAATGCGGTGACAGTGAGGTTTTGCACTTGAAGAAGTACAATTAACTATTTTTGCACATGTTATATTTGCAGGGATAGCTACCACAGGGGTGTGTAAAGCAATAGCATCAGGGGGTGGATAATAAGCAATAACCCCCCATCTAGATATAGCTTTATAGTTGAAGTTCCCGTTGAATTAAATTCTGCTCAATCAAGTAAAGTTTTGAATTACTGCAGAAGGGGTGCAAACAGGGATTAAATATGTAGAAAGCAAATTTTCCATGTCATATGCTTCAGATAAGCAAAAGACATCATTGTGTGTGATGTTAGCCAGCTGCACCCATAGATTTTGCTTCATTCGTTGCTCGAATGATTGTTTGGGTGGGATGACAGTTGCTGTTGTCAAAGGGCAGATGTTAACGAGTAGGCACAAACAAATGATGGCTAAGGAATTTGCAGTTAAAACCGCAAAAATGGCAGCACAAAGGTTTTCGGGGTTCTGCTCTACTTGCTGCTGCTGCTGCAACATTGCCTGTGCCTTGGCGGTCAAGTTCTTCACATCTCCCCATGTCACTGGCTGCCTGGGATGTCGGGATCGGATTGGTTGCTGTGCCACCTGCAGAGTCATCTTGGCCATTTTCGGGGCTGGATCCAGGGACTGGTGCCACGACATCCCTGGCTGGGCGAACACAACGTGCTGGAATCCACACTGGTCCTGTTGGAGTAAGCACAGCAGCGTGGCCCCGCCCCCAAGTGATCAGAGGGATCGGTCCCAACCATGTTTTGTCGGGTAAAGCCCGATAATATACCAGAGGGGGAGGCAAGCTTCTTTTCTGCTGAAAGTGTCTCTGATAAGCAGTCAAATTTTGAATAGAAACATTCAATTGCTTTAATGTAAATAATACTTTTTGGACCTGCTGTGTTATCCATGACAAATTGGGCACCCGAGATCCCTCTTTTTATTTGTTTGTGAAGGCAGTCCTTAAAGGACCGATTAGCACGTTCCATGATAGCTTGACCCGTGGAATTATAGGGAAGACCATGAGTAAGAACAATATTCCAGGTTGTACAAAATTGCAAAAAGGCCACTGAAGAATAGGCTGGCCCATTATCAGTTTTTAAGGAAGAGGGCTTACCTAAGGCTGTAATGGGCGAAAAAAGATGAGAAATAACATGTGCAGCTGTTTCCCCTCGTTGAGGCGTGGCCCAAATTGCTCCTGAATAGGTATCAATGGATAAATGAACACATTTCCAGGGAGCTAAAGAGGGAACATGAGTAACATCCATTTGCCATAGTTGATTAGAGGCAAAACCACGGGGATTAACTCCTGTGTCTCCCGAAGGAGATGCCCCAGAACATTGGGGACAGGATGAAATAATTTGCTTGGCTTGGTCAATTGGAATATGGCAGGCTTGTGCCAGCCCTCTAGCATTTTGATGAAAAAAAGAATGACTGAAAAAAGGGTCTGAAAATAGTGTGGGGAAAGCATGAACTGCGGCATCTGCCTTCAGAAAGAGGCCCAGGAAGGGATGAGTGACTGCGTATGTGAGAAATGAAATATAAATGCCTCTTATTTTGGAGCAGTTGCTGCAAAGTTAAAAACAAAGCCATGAGATTGGGGTCAATCCTGGGCGTGATGTAAGCACCTGGAAGATTAAAAATAAGTCGACACACATAATGAGAGTCAGAGATTAAGTTAAAAGGCTGTTGAGAAAAGGTGTGAAAAGCCAAGATAGCAGCAGATAATTCTGAGCATTGTGGTGAGGATTGTATTGCAGTGTAGGACACTTTCCAGGTATCATCCTGAGGATCCTTATAAGCAATTGCTCCTCTCGTTTTTCCTCCATCTGAAAAGACAGTAGAAGCTTGTGGCAAGGGAGAAGGGGAAAGCAGTGGGCGGACTGGAAAGGAAGAAGTCATTAAGCAAGTAAGTCGAGGATCTTTAGGCAGATGATAGGTGATAGAACCTATATAATCAGTCAAAGAGCATTGAAGAGATAAATTATTTTGTAAATAAAATTGAAAGTCAGATTTTGGAATAGGAAGAATAATATTAATTAAATCAGCTCCATTTCGACAACAAGCTCGAGTGCGTCCCAAGGTTATTATTCAGCGATAGCCTGGATAAAAGGTAGAATATTTTGGGATGGGGTATGGGGTAGGTACAACCATTCAACACAATATACTTTCTGCACTTCTATCACTGATAGTACTCCAGTAGGTAATTTACTAGTAGGAAAAATCAAAAGTGTTAACTGACAATTTTTATGTGGAATTCTGTCCACAAATTGAGTACTCATGATGTCATTAATTTGTGCAACTGTGGCAAGTGCCACAGGTGGAACTACAATGAGATCTCCAGGTTGTTTTCCTTTGGTCAATAAATCAAATAATGGACTGAGCAAATTTGTAGGCAAGGAAAAATATGGGCGAACCCAATTAAGGGTGCCCAATAATTGTTGCAAATTGACCAAGGAAATAACTTTGGATAGGCTCAAACGAGGAAGAACTGGGGCAGAATAAGATTGCAACATTTTATGCCCCAAGTAAAGATAAGGAGCATGTAGTTGTATTTTTTCTGGAGCTATTTGCAAACCATAAAGACCTAAATCATTTTGTATTTCTAAAAGCCAATCAGACTGTATTTTTGGTGCTCCAATTAAAATATCATCCATATAATGATATACCAAAGCCAATGGATGGCATTTGCGAAAGGGAACTAATGCTGTAGTGACATACAGCTGAGACAAGGTGGGGCTGTTTAACATTCCTTGTGGCAAAACTGTCCAGTGATAACGTTTATTAGGCTCTGAATGATTCACTGCAGGCACAGTAAATGCAAACTTTTCCTGATCAGGGGGGCATAGAGGAATGGAGAAAAAACAGTACTTTAAATCAATTACCATTACTTCATGATCTTGAGGAATCAAATTAGGATTAGGCATTCCACACTGTAAAGGGCCCATGGGTTGAATACAGGCATTGATTGCTCTAAGGTCGTGAAGAAAACGCCATTTACCACTTTTCTTTTTTATGACAAAAACAGGAGTGTTCCATGGACTAGTGGAAGGCACAACATGACCAGCAAGCAGCTGATCGTTAACCAGCTGGTGGAGAGCCGTCAATTTTTCGTGTGGCATAGGCCATTGATCAATCCACACCGTCTCTTTAACAAGCCAAGTCAATGGGAGGGCAGTAATCTCAGTCTTCCATAGTGAGGTTGGCACCCAACTTACTGAGCAGGTCACGTCCCCAAAGGTTGACATGGATATCTAATATGAAAGGACGGACCTGAATGACCAATTCTGAATTAGGCAAATGGGCTGAAAGAAATTGTGCACTCTGACGTGCACCTTGACGACCTCCCACACCCCACACACTTGGACAGGGCTCAGTTGGCCAGGTGACAGGCCACTGCTTTGCAGAGATCACTGAAACATCCGCTCCAGTATCTAAAATTCCCTCAAATGGCTTACCCTGAAGCACAATGATCTGACAGGGTCGCTGAGATGTGATCGGGGTAGTGATGGCTGCTATAACAGAAGTGGCTGTGTTAGTAGAACCAAAGCCTCCTCCCCCTCTCTCCTTTAATTTTCCCCCTGCCGGGACAAAATAAGGCAAATGCAAAAGCTGAGCAGGGCTGGTGTAAATGGGCAAAGTTTGAGGCAAATTGGTCCACAATTGAACATAGATAATTCCAGTATAATCAGAATCTATAACCCCAGGGATAACAAAAATGCCTTTCTTACCCATGCTGGACCGTGGAAGGACAAGCCCTACATAATTTTGTGGCAGAGGGCCTGAAAATTGAGATGGAATTACTTGAACCTCCCCAGGAAATTTAAATATCACTTCCTCCTGCAGTATCAAATCAATTCCAGCACTACCTTTAGTAGCTGCAGGAGTATTATTTATTGTTGGTCAGTTGTCTCTGTTTGGACTGGGGCCAGAGACTGGCCCGGATGGCCGTTTCCCAACCAACAGTCTCTTGCCCAATGATAACCCCTCTGACACTTTGGGCATTTTGTTTTTGGCTTTAGTCCCGGCTTGAAAAGGGAGCGAGGGAAAGAGGAGTGAGATGCTGCAGACATACCCCCCCCCTGGCTTTCTACATTCCCTTTTAAAATGACCAGGTTTGCCACAGTTGTAGCAGTTTCCTTGAGACTTGCTGCCGTGAGATAAAGCAGCTGCCAATAAATTAGTTTGATAAGAAGCTGTCCCGATGTCTTGACAAGCCTTTATCATATCTGCCAATTCAGGGTCTTTCCCCAGACCAATAATTGCTTTTCGACATTCAGAAGTGGTGTTGTCTTTTGCCAATCTCATTAACAATTCCTGTTGGGCTTCAGGATTGTCTATCTGCCTTCGTAAGGCGTCCTGTAATCTGTTAATAAAATCAGGATATGGCTCAGTGGCTTTTTGCTTGATGCTAGAAAAAGCCTGATGTGGCTTGCCAGCCACAGGCACCTTTCCAAAGGCTCTATAAGCACATTCAGAAGAAACCTGTAAGGTGGCAACTGGTAGAACCACCTGTGCATCAACTGGAGCAAAGGGTCCAGAACCATACAATTGATCAGGAATATAGGCTCCCCCAGAGCTAAAAGCACGCACAACACATTGATGTCTAAACTCACTGTCCCAAACTACATATTGTGCTGGAGTAAGCAACATGCGAAAGGTAGTTTTCCAATCTTCAGGTACCAGGGTATAATTTCTCATAGTGGCTTCCAACATTCCAATTACATATGGACTCCCCATTCCCATATCTCTATTTCCCTTTCTTAGTTATGTTAAAACTGCATATGACAAAGGGCGATACTCAACTATTGGAGCTCCATTCTGATCTACCCGCCCCGTAACATGTACTGGACAAACAGAAAGCATTTCAGTAATTTCTTCTACATTTCCTCCCTCCTTTTCTAATTGTACCTCTAACATTTTCCTGATGGGGGTGTATGATGTCTGGGAAGAAGCGAAAGAATTAGCCTCTTCAGACGGAGCTGAAGATCCAATTAAAGATACTTTAGGAGGAAAAAGCTTTACTTGGTTGTAATCAGAAGGGGGGCTGGTAGTTAAACGCTGCCCTTCTGAAACATCTGAGCCATATTTTTCCACTGCCTGATGGCACTGATACCATTGAATTAAAATCTGTACTGAAGCCCGGGGTTCAAGATGTAAAGTATGCCCTATCTTTTCCCAATCATGTAACCTAAGTGTTCCATGTTCAGGATACCAAGGGCAATGTTTCCCTATCTCTTCCACCAGCTTCCTGATATCAGCATCAAGCGTTGCCACGCCTGACTTTTGTAGCAGGAATCTAAGCTCCTGTACATGTTTCTGCTGGGGCTGAGATAGCTTACAGCCCATACTCACCACTAAGGGGTCTCGTGAGACGAAAGTGCACTTAGAGGTCTGTTCCAGACGATGGTGAGTATGTTGGCAGCTGCTTCTTCCCATAGGGGTCCCAAACGTCCCGTTTCGGGCGCCAGATGAAGTAATCAGTGCTCAGTCATTGCAGGGTGCAAATAATGGCTGCTCACACGCAGCAGTTTATTCTTTTTATACAGTATTACAAGCAGGAAAAGGTTTAACATGGCAACAGCCCAGCAACAGCACTTCATTGGTTAATCTCCTTACCAATGCCTAAGGACAGGGAGCAAGAGGCCAGAAAGAGGGAAAAGTGGGCCATAGCATGTTGTTGATCTGAGCTGTTATCAGACAAGCAAGGTCACACAGAGCTATGCACTTTCACATCACTATGGAGATGTGAGAGGAGAAGTTAGATGCAGAGAGGAGGGGCACATGTCAGGAGAGACAGTTTTCTGATCATCGCCTTTATCTGTTCCTTATCTCCACACTTTCCTTTTCAATCTTCCTTCCTTCCTTCCCCTTCCCTCCCTCCCAACATTTTTGAGCAAGGAAGAGTAAGCTTCTCCAGCAAGCATTGCTATATTGTTTTTGTGATTAATCACTATGCTTTACTTATGTTCAATTCGTAACAATGAAAATACACCCTGCATATCAGATATTTACATTACGATTCATAACAGTAGCAAAATTACAGTTATGAAGTAGCAACGAAAATAATTTTATGGTTGGGGGTCACCACAACATGAGGAACTGTATTAAGGGGTTGCGGCATTAGAAAGGTTGAGAACCACTGGTCTAGTTTGTGGCTTGAGGAGCCGTGAGCTGCAGCAAAAGATTTTTGCAAAGGAAGACGTTTCCTTCCAGGATGCACTAAGGGAGATCACGGCTGACAAAGCAGCGGGAGGTGCAGTCAAGGCCTTGCAGCTTTCCAAGCATCTTCCGAGTTCAGGCTCCATCCATCAAGAGGTTGCTCGAGAGGTAGCTGATCCTGATTCCGAAAACGAGGTTGACCGTCTACAGCAGCCAGTGGAGCAAAGACCCCAAGAGTGAGCTGACAAGCGAGCTGACAAGGCAGTTCAATTCCCTTGGTGTTTCGGATGTGGAGGCCGCCACAAATGCTCCGATTGCCGATTCCGCTCTGCCATTTGCCGGGCATGTGGCCGGCAACACCACATAGCCGTCTGTTTGGGTCACACGAAAGACCGTCCTTCGGAAGAATTGCCTCGGAAAGGTATCAGGGTCCCCAGTCAGAATAGGGTGGGTTTCTACCCATCCCATAGGAGTGTTTTGAGAACCGGGGCCCACCGACCATTGAAGAAAAAGCTGTGCATTGATGTCAAATTGCAGGGGGTCTCCTTAACGATGGAGCTGGACACGGGTTCAGCTCTGTCAATCATATCCCAGGATACCCTTAAGCAAATCTGCTACAGAAGCGGCCAGCGAGTTAAACTCAGGCCGTCGAATCTGGTCTTAACAGACTTCCAGAATTCCCGAGTCAGGGTAAATGGGGAGGCCATGCTCATGGTGCAGCATAGGAAATTTGAAGGGTTCCTGGATGTTGTTGTGGTAGAGGGCGATGACACGAGTCTAATTGGACTCGATTGGTTCAAGGCACTTGGGATTCAAGTGACTGGGCTACACAGTTTACAAACACCAGGCCTTGCAGAAGTTTGCAAGGAGTTTGCTGATGTGTTTAGCCCAGAACTAGGGTCGTACAAGGGGCCTCCAATTGCTTTGCAGTTAGACCCATCCATTGCCCCGATTAGAGTTAAGCCTCGTCGGGTGCCTTTTGCGCTGAAGCAAAAGATTAATACTGAGCTGGACAAACTGCTTCAGCAAGGTATTTTGGAACCTGTGGATAGCAGTCCATGGGAAACACCTATAGTGACGCCACTGAAGGCCAATGGGGAGGTCTGCATTTGTGCTGACTATAAATGCACGCTAAACAAAGCATTAGAGCAGCATTCTTATCCGGTGTCTGTGGTGAGCCACATTTTGGCCTCGCTTAAGGGAGGCTGAGTTTTCGCCAAACTTGATTTGGCTCAGGCCTATCAACAGCTACCGGTTGATGAGGCAACGGCTAAGGCCCAAACGATCGTAACGCACTGGGGGGCCTTCAAAGTCAGAAGACTGCAGTTTGGGGTTAACGTAGCCCCTGGCATTTTCCAAAGCATTATGGAGCGAATGCTCCATAACATTCCGGGAGTTTGCCCTTACTTCGATGATGTCCTCATCACAGGGGAATCACCCGAAAACTTGGCTGAGAGGCTTTGGTCCATTTTGCTGTGGTTCCGCGAAGCGGGGCTGAAGCTTAGGCAAGACAAATGCAAAATTGGAGTCACTTCCACTGAATTCCTGGGGTTTTGTATAGATGCAGAAGGCATCCATCCTGCTGAATCTAAGCTCAAAGCGATTCAGCAGGCCCCAAGCCCCAAGTCGAAGAGCGAGCTTCAAGCCTTCCTTGGGCTTCTAAATTTCTATCACTCCTTCCTACCTTGCAAGGCTGCAGTGGCAGAGCTGTTACACCAGCTCTTGGACAAACAGGCTCCATGGACGTGGACAAAAGTCCACGAAAGGAGTTTTGCAGAGGTCAAGGCATTGTTGTCTTTAAATGCTGTTCTCGCTCATTTCAATGAGCAGCTGCCAGTGTGTATAGCCTGTGATGCATCCCCTTATGGGATCAGAGCTGTCTTAAGTCACCTTAAGGCTGATGGGACCCAAGTCCCTGTAGCCTACTATTCTAGGACCCTGTCATTTGCTGAGCGTAATTATGCACAGATAGACAGAGAAGCCTTGGCCATAGTGGCTGGCATAAAAAAGTTCCATGACTTTTTGTATGGTCGCCACTTCATGGTCTTTACAGACCATAAGCCACTGCTGCGGTTGTTTACAACAAACAAGCAAACCCCACACATAATCTCTCCTAGAATGTTGAGATGGTCAATTTTCCTTTCTGCATATGACTACTCATTGGTTCACAAACCTGGCAAAGAAATGGGCCATGCAGATGGCCTTAGCAGGTTGCCTCTACAGCTTGTAGAATCAGATCCTGCTCCAGCTAACCACATATTAGCTATCCAGGATTTGCCTGAGTCTCCCCTCAATGCAAGGGATGTGGCTGCAGAAACAGCCAATGATCACACACTAACACGTGTGTTGACATGGGTGCTGTCAGGATGGCCTGACACGTGTCCTGGTACTAATTTCCAGAGTTTCTGGAAAAGGAAGCATGAGCTATCCACCTTTAAGGGTTGTGTCCTATGGGGTAGCAGGGTAGTGATCCCAACCTCATTGAGGACTAGAGTCTTGCAGTCTCTGCATGAGGGACATCCGGGAATAGTCCGGATGAAGGCTCTTGCGCACAGCTATCTCTGGTGGCCTGGGCTTGATAAGGAGATTGAGACCCAGGTCCAGGGTTGCCACGTTTGCCAACAGTCCAGTCCTGAAATGCCATAGGCTCCTGTACACAGGTGGGAGGACACACATGCTCCTTGGTCGAGGGTTCATATCGACTACGCTGGCCCCTTTCAGGGGCAATTCTTCCTCATTGTTGTGGACAGTCACTCTAAATGGCTAGAGGTCGTTCCAGTGTCCACTACGACGACTGCCAGGACCATCCAGGTGTTGAGGGGGATCTTCGCCTCCCATGGGCTCCCAGACGTTCTTGTCTCCGACAATGGCCCTCAATTCACTTCTTCTGAGTTTCAGGTTTTCCTACAAGCCAACATGATCCATTATGCTACTTCGGCACCATTCCATCCAGCTTCCAACGGTCAAGCTGAGCGCATGGTGCGCACAACCAAAGACGCCTTGAAGAGGCTCACTCACGGGAGCTGGCATCACAGGTTAGCTGACTTTCTTCTTTGCCAACGCACCACACCTTGCACAGCTACTGGGAAAAGCCCAGCTGAACTCCGCTGGGGTCACCGTCTCATTACCAAACTGGACAGATTGCACCCAGACCGGGTGGCTTCACAGGTGTCTCAGCCACGGGCACCTAGGAGACTACAGGTGGGCGATCTGGTTTGTGCAAAGAACTATGGACCTGGACATCTCTGGGTGACAGCAGTGGTCTGCAAAGTCACTGGGCCGCTGTCATACGAAGTGGCCCTGGACGATGGTCGTGTGTTGCGTTGGCACATTGACCTGCTGCGCTGGAGGCTACCTAGTCACCCTTCCGCTCCTGACTCTGCTCTCCGGGGGGGAGGAGGACCATGATCACGATTGTGGACCTCAGTCTTCCTGCGAAAGCAGGGGTTTGCACTCTGCACATAGGGGTTTTGCCAACGAGGCGGCTCCTGGCTCTGGCACTGGGTCCATGGAAAATTGCACGCAACCGGCTGTTCAGGCCACTCCATCTGCTGGCCTTGTGCCTATGGGACATTGCTCCCAAGAGGGGTCTGTCGTGGACCTGGGGAATTCCACCCCACCAAGGAACTCTGGTCTGGGTTTACAGGACTCGGCCAGTCAGCATGATGTGGGTTCGCCTGTACCTAGTGGGCATCCAAGTCCAGGTCTGCCGAGCCTGGCAGGCGAGCTTGTAGACCGGGCACTTGCAACCGCTCCAAGAAGATCAGAGCGGACCAGAGGCCCACCCAAGTATTTGCAGGACTTTGTGAAGTTCCTGTTAGTAGGTGGGCAGGCTTAAGTGTTCTTTAGAAAAAAGAACATGCTCAAAAGAATTGAAAAGGTGTTAGATTTGTAGTAATGTAAAATAGTAAGGCTATGTGTTTTGAAATAAGAGGGGAGGGGTCTTATGTCCTGGGCTGTGATTGACACAGCAGATGCAGGAAGCTACAGAGAGTCCTGGGCAGACCACAAGGCTGTCCGGGCCAGACAGGCTGTCTCCAGCCTATTGCGCATGTGCAAGGCGGGAAAGATACGTTGCATTGATTGGTTGATGCTGCTCCCTGCAAGGGGGTATAAAAGGGATCCACGCCATTTTGTGTTGTTCTGTTGAAGATTAAATAAAGAAGCAACTGTTGTTACTCCTGCCTCGTCTCAATGCCTTACCAACGCACAGAACAGAACAGAAACTATTTAGGTTGCAAAGCTATATGCGCTTACTTTAGAATTAGTTACTAAACTCGGAGGGACTTATGTCTGAGTAAATAAGCATGCACCGGTCCAGCCAACATAGCCTGTCATAAGGTTGTTTGAAAAATGGAATTGATAATATCAAACATTGCAGCGAATGAAGGTTGTGAAAGCCTATTATTTTAAGCACTTGAAACGGGCAACTCCCAAGGTTCCACATTGTTGGCATGGAAGCCGGTTAAAAAGGTAGATGTAGAGATAGAGGTCAGGTAGAGGTCGTGAGCAGCAAACTGCCTACCTCAAATGCCTGCATGCCTCGAATCCCTGCATGATCTCATCCAGTTCATATCGCCATGGTGATGTAGGAAACTACCCCAGGCTGGTACATGATCTCACCTAGTTCACATGATCTCACCTAGTTCACATCAACAGGATGTTGCAGAAAACTGCCCCTTGCTGGTGCCCCTAGCTGATATTCTTAAGGATTGACAAGGAGAATCCACCAATAAAATGCTGTTGCTATGCTGTTGCTATGTTAACTTTTGCTGCTTGTAAAAAGGGTATAAGAGCAATAAAGACTGCGAAGGAGGCAGACATCCTTGCACCCTGCAATGACTGGTCTCTAATTACTTAATCTGGCGCCCGAACAGGGACCCCCCCTCGCGCCCCCCCGTGGGGAGCAACAGCCAACATACTTACCATCATGTTGTGGCTCCGTCTTGTGAGCCCCTCTTATCGGAGGAAGAAGGCTCCGAACATGAAGGAGAGGAGATGGCCAGGCCTCCCTCTCCAGGACCCTCCTCTTTGGCAATGCCTCAGGTGTCTCCCGACGGAGAAGAGATTGACCAGGAGCCAGGTGGTTCTGAGATTGGCTAGGAGCCAGGTGTTTCTGAGATTGGCCAGGAACCAGGTGTTTTGGATAGTGATGAAGAGAAGTTGTGGCTGGATCCACGCCAGTGTAGGAGCGACAAGCATGCGCAGCAGAAAAGGAGACGTGCCAGAGATTAAGCTGAGTCACTGGACCACACCCCACAGGCTATAAAAGGGAGGTGGTGGCCATTTGGACTCTGTGATGGACAAAGCTGAATCTCTGGCGCAGTAGTTTGCTGTGGACTTAATTTCTAAACTGTGTGTATTGTTTTTTGTTCTCTGAGTAAAAGTCTTGGCAGGCAGCTAAGGAGCTGCTGCCAAGTTTTCTTATCTGTGGATTGGAGTGTGGAGAAGTTCTTTAACCCTCGGTTGGCTATTTGGGTGTGGGTGTCCGACGGGGACAGAACACATCGTTTGGAACAGACCCCTAGGTGCACCTTCGTTCTCTGGGACCCCTCAGTGGTAAGTATGGGTTGCATACTCCGATACATAAATCAGGTGTGACAGCGCCTGAGGCGGATATAAGGAAGCTGGTGGAGGAGGTAGAGAAACTCTGTCCCTGGTATCCAGAGTGCGGGATGCTCCGTTTACAGGATTGGGTAAAGATAGGGCATACTTTACATCTTGAACCCCGGGCTCCAGTACAGATATTACATCGATGGTATCAGTGCTGTCAAGCAGTGGAAAAAATTGGCTCTGATGCTTTGGCAGGGCAACAATTAACTACAAGCCCCCCGCCTGATTATGACCAGATAAAAATTGTCACCCCAAAAGCATCTTCAATTGGATCTTCAGCTCCTTCTGAAGAGGCTAATTCTTTTGCTTCTCCACGGCCATTGTACACCCCCATAAGGAAAATATTAGAGGAACAATTAGAAAAAAAGGGGGGGGGGAATATAGAAGAAATTGCTGATATGCTTTCTGTTTGTCCAGTACACACCACGGGACAAGTAAATCAGAATGGAGCTCAAATAGTGGAATATCGCCCTTTGTCATATGCAATTTTAACAGAACTGAGAAAAAGAATTCAAGATATGGGGTTGGGGAGTACTTATGTGCAGGGAATGCTGGAAGCCACTATGAGAAATCATATCTTAGTGCCTGAAGATTGGAAAACTACCTTTCGCATGTTGCTTACTCCAGCGCAATACGTAGTTTGGGACAGCGAGTTTAAACATCAATGTGCTGTGCGTGCTCTTAACTCGGGGGGGGGGTGTGTCATTATTCCTGATCAATTGTATGGTTCTGGCCCCTTTGCCCCAGTTGATGCCCAGGTTGTTCTACCGGCTGCCACTTTACAGGTTTCTTCTGAATGTGCTTATCGAGCCTTCGGAAAAGTGCCTGTTTCTGGCAAGCCTCATCAAGCCTTCTCTAATATCAGGCAAAAGGCTACTGAGCCATATCCTGATTTTATTAATAGACTACAGGATGCCTTACTGAGGCAGATAGACAATCCTGAAGCTCAGCAGGAATTGTTGATGAGGCTGGCAAAAGACAACACCACTTCTGAATGTCGAAGGGCAATTATCGGTTTGGGAAAAGATCTTGAATTGGCAGATATGATTAGAGCGTGTCAAGATATAGGAACTACCTCTTATCAAACCAATTTATTGGCAGCTGCTTTGTCACAAGGCAGCAAGCCTCAAGGAAAGTGTTACAACTATGGCAAACCCAGTCATTTTAAAAGGGAATGTAGAAATCCGGGGGGAGGTATGTCTGCAGCATCTCGCTCCTCTTTCCATCGCTCCTCTTTCCATCCGGGATCGAAGCCAAAAACAAAATGCCCAAAGTGTCAGAAAGGTTATCATTGGGCAAGTGAGTGTCGGTCGGGAAACTGCCAACCGGGCCAGTCTCTGGCCCCAGTCCAAACAGGGACAACAGACCAACAATAGGAAATACTCCTGCAGCTACAAGAGGTAGTGCCGGAATTGATTTGATACTGCAGGAGGAAGTGAAATTTAAATTTCCTGGGGAGGTTCAAGTAGTTCCATCTCAATTATCAGGCCCCCTGCCACAAAATTATGTAGGGCTTGTCCTTCCGTGGTCAAGCATGGGTAAAAAAGGTATTTTTGTTATCCCCTGGGTGATAGATTCGGACTATACTGGAATTATTTATGTTCAATTGTGGACCAATTTGCCTCAAATTTTGCCCATTTACACTAGCCCTGCTCAGCTCTTGCATTTGCCTTATTTTGTCCCGGCAAGGGGAGAGTTAAAGGAGAGAGGGGAAGGAGGCTTCGGTTCTACTAACCCAGCCACTTCTGTTATAGCTGCCATCACTACCCCGATCACATTTCAATGGCCCCGTCAGATCATTGTGCTGCAGGGTAAGCCCTTTGAGGGAATTTTGGACACAGGAGCGGATGTTTCAGTGATCTCTGCCAAGCAGTGGCCTGACGCCTGGCCAACTGAGCCCTGTCCAAGTGTGTGGGGTGTGGGGGGGGGGTCATCAAAGTGCACGTCAAAGTGCACGATTTTTTTCAGCCCATTTGCCTAACTCAGATTTGGTTATTCAGGTCCGCCCCTTTATATTGGATATTCATGTCAGCCTTTGGGGATGCGACCTACACACTAAATTGGGTGCCACCCTCACTTTGGAAGACTGAGATTACTGCCCTCCCGTTGACTTGGCTGGTTAAAGAGCCGGTGTGGATTGATCAATGGCCCATGTCACATGAAAAATTGACGGCTCTCCACCAGCTGGTTAACAATCAGCTGCTTGCTGGTTATGTTGTACCTTCCACTAGTCTGTGGAATACCCCTGTTTTTGTCAGAAGAAAGAAAAGTGGCAGGTGGCGCTTCTTGCACGACCTTAGGGCCGTTAATGCCTATATTCTGTCATGGTTCCAACTAATTAAACACTTCAAAGAACTTTCAGGCATGTTTATCCTAAAGCCTTTATTAACAGTGTTATAAATTGACGGCAATCATGGAGGTTTATGCCAGAATCTGAATTCCTCTTGCTGGCATCTAACTTTTCTTGCTAAACCCCTCCCTTATCTTGCAGTCACAGGTCACATCTTCCAATTAGCCCAGAGGGCAGAGATTCACTTCTGTTCCTTTTCCCGGCTTTTGTTGTTATTCCCCTCCCTTTTCTCTGTCATCTGAATTAACCCTAAAAATACCAGACAGTTCTGCATATTTTGTCAAAGCAAGAATATTCAATATTAGCAGCGTTGACATATTCAACCTATGGGCCCTTTGCAGTGCGGAACGCCTAACCCTAATTTGATTCCTCAAGATCATGAAGTAATGGTAATTTAATTTAATTTAATAATAATTTAATTTAATAATTTAATTTATATACCGCCCTTCTCCCGTAGGACTCAGGGCGGTGCACAGCATATTAAAACAGACAAACAAAATACATCAAAGAACAAAAAAACCCCATAAAACCAAATTAAAAGCCAAATATTCGAAGCTGTGTGTCAATTAAAATTTTCTTAAAATCATCCCTACCTAAAATCCTCCCT
>NW_015388581.1:88361-96603 GCF_001527695.2 Protobothrops mucrosquamatus
GCCGAGACCGCCGAAAGTCTAAAGGCCCAAAGGCAAACGGCTACCCGGCCGCGCTCTCGTCCCCTCACACTCCCGGGGAACTCACCGGGGAGGTCGACCTGGGGACTGGGCTCTTCCGGCTCCTCAAGGGGTCTCCGGCTCTTCGGGGGGTCCTCCGACTCCTCGCGGGTCTCCTCGCGGGTCTCCAAGACCCCCCCCCCCCCGCATCATTTCGGCTCCCCTACGGCGGAGCTACAAAACCAGCATCCGCCATCTTTCGAGCATGCGCAGATGATTGACTTAAAGGATTGTTTTTTCTCTATTCCTCTATGCCCCCCTGATCAGGAAAAGTTTGCATTTACTGTGCCTGCAGTGAATCATTCAGAACCTAATAAAACGTTATCACTGGACAGTTTTACCACAGGGAATGCTGAACAGTCCCACATTATGTCAGCTTTATGTCGCTGCAGCATTAGCCCCTTTTCGTAAATGTCATCCATTGGCTTTGGTATATCATTATATGGATGATATTTTAATTGGAGCCCAAAAGATACAACCTAATTGGCTTTCCGAAATACAAAATGATTTAGGTCTCTATGGATTGCAGGTTACCCCAGAAAAAATACAGTTGCATTTTTCCTATCTTTATTTAGGGCATAAAATGTTGCAATCTTATTCTGCTCCAGCTTTTCCTCGCTTGAACATATCCAAAGTTATTTCGTTGGTCAATTTGCAGCAATTGCTGGGCACCCTCAATTGGGTCCGCCCATATTTTTATTTGCCTACACATTTGCTTAGTCCATTATTTGATTTATTGACCAAAGGAAAACAACCTGGAGATCTCATTTTAGTTCCACCTGTAGCACTTGCCACGGTGGAGCAAATTAATGGCATTTTGAGTACTCAATTTGTGGACCGAATTCCACATAAAAATTGTCAGTTAACCCTTTTGATATTTCCTACTAGTAAGCTACCTACAGGTTTATTAGCTGTATCAGAAGCACAAAAAATATACTGTATTTACCCCATACCCCATCCCAAAATGTTTTACCATTTATCCAGGCTGTTGCTGAAATAATAACCTTAGGACACACTCGAGCTTGCCGTAGAAATGGGACTGATTTAATGATTTAATGAATATTGTTCTTCCTCTCCCTAAATATGATTTTCAATTTTATTTTCAGAATAACTTATCTGTTCAGTGTGCTTTAACTATGTAGGCTGTATTTCATATCATTTGCCTAAAGATCCTCGGTTTGCTTGTTTAATGACTTCTTCCTTTCTTGTCTGCCCACTGCTTTCTCCTTATCCATTGCTGCAAGCTCCTACTGTTTTTTCCGATGGAGGGCGAACGAGAGGAGCGATTGCTTATAAGGATCCTCATGATGATACCTCATGATGATACCTGGAAAGTGTCCTACACTGCAGTGCAATCCTCACTGCACCGCTCAGAATTATCTGCTGCTATTCTAGCTTTCCACACCTTTTCTCAACAGCCTTTTAATTTAATCTCTGACTCTCATTATGTGTGTCAACTTATTTTTAATCTTCCAGGTGCTTATATCACACCCATGATTGACCCCAATCTCATGGCTTTGTTTTTAACTTTGTAGCAGCTGCTACAAGATCGGAAGCATTTATACTTTGTTTCTCATATATGCAGTCACTCATCCCTTCCTGGCCATCTTTCTGGAGGCAATAATCATGCTGACGCTGCGGTTCATGTTTTCCCCACTCTATTTTCTGACCCTTTTTTCAGTCACTCTTTTTTTCATCAAAATGCTAGGGGGCTGGCAGAAGATTGCCATATTCCACTCGACCAAGCGAAGCAGATTGTTTCATTTTGTCCCCAATGTTCTGGGGCATCTCCTTCGGGGGACACAGGAGTTAATCCCCATGGTTTTGCCTCTAATCAACTATGGCAAATGGATGTTACTCATGTTCCCTCTTTAGCTCCCTGGAAATGTGTTCATTTATCCATTGATACCTATTCAGGAGCAATTTGGGCCACGCCTCAACGAGGGGACACAGCTACACATGTTATTTCTCATCTTTTTTCGGCCATTACAGCCTTGGGTAAACCCTCTTCTTTAAAAACTGATAACGGGCCAGCCTATTCTTCAGTGGCCTTTTTGCAATTTTGTACAACCTGGAATATTGTTCTTACTCATGGTCTCCCCTATAATTCCACGGGTCAAGCCATCATGGAATGTGCTAATCGGTCCTTTAAGGACTGCCTCCACAAACAAATAAAAAAGGAGGGCTCTAGGGTACCCAATTTGTCGTGGGTAACACAACATGTTAAAAAAGTATTATTTACATGAAACCAATTGAATGTTTCCATTCAAAATTCGACCGCTTATCAGAGACACTTTCAACAGAAAACAAGCTTGCCTCCCCCTCTGGTATATTATTGGGCTTTACCAGATAAAACATGGTTGGGACCGGTCCCTCTGATCACTTGGGGGCGAGGCTATGCTGCTGTGCTTGCTCCTACAGGACCTTTGTGGATTCCAGCACATTGCGTCCGCCCAGCCAAGGATGTCGTGGCACCAGTCCCTGGATCTGGTCCCAGAAACGGCAAGGGTGACTCTACAGACGGCACAACGACCAATCCAATCCCGTCGTGCCAGTCAGCCAGTGACGTGGGGAGATGTGAAGAACTAGACCGCCAAAGCGCAGGCAGTGCTGCAGTAGCAGCAAGTAGAGCAAAACCCCCGAGAACCTGTGCGCTGCCATTTTTGCGGTTTTAACTGCAAATTCCTTATCCATCATTTGTTTGTTTGATTGTTAACAGCTGCCCTTTGGCAACAGCAGCTGTCATCCCACCCAAACATTCACTCGAACAACGAATGAAGAAAAACCTATGGGTACAGCTAGCTAAAATCACACAAAATAATGTCTTTTGCTTATCTGAAGCGTATGATATGGAAAATTTGCTTTCTACATGTTTAGTCCCTGTTTGTACCCCTTCTGCAGTAATTCAAAACTTCACTGGCTTGGGTGAATTTCTATTAAATGGGAACTTTAATTATTGGACTATATCTAATTGGGGGTTCGCTGCTTATTATTTACCCCCTGATGCAATTGCTTTGCACACCCCAGTGGTAGCAATCCCTGCAAATATAACATGTGCTAAAATAGTTAATTGTACATCTTCAAGTAAAAAACCTCACTGTCTTTGCATTAACTCACCTGTTTTAAACTGCACAGCTTTTGAAGAGACTTCCTTTAACTTTGCCCATGTTTGGCGACCGCAAGGATGGTTTTTCACATGTGGTCAAGAAACTTTTAATTATATTCCTGCTAATATTAGTGAAGCGCAGTGTTGCCTCAGCCGGCTGATTCCTGTTTTGCTTTCCAAACAACAATTTCACTCAAACCGTTCTCGGCGTGGGGTCACTCTAGATAGCACTTGTGACTCTGAGACAGCCTTACTTAATAAAGCAGAATATGTAGCGCTGGCTGTGTCTATAGTGGGTGTGCCAGCACTTGCTGCTCGTGCTCACCTTAACATTAACGCTGTTGCGTGTAATTTAGCAAAAACAATTAATGCTACTTCTTCAGCTATCTCTGCAATCAACCATGAGCTGCAAGATTTGAGAAAGGCTATCTTGCAAAATCACGCTGCTATTGATTATTTGCTTCTGCGCCAGCATTTAGATTGTGAAAGTTTTGAAGGAATGTGTTGTTTCAATATTTCGGATGAGTCACGAACCATCCAGCACCAGATCAATATTTTACACAATTTGGCCTCTGATTTGAAAATTGATACTTTAGAATCTTGGTGGGAAAGCCTTTGGGCTTGGTTGCCCACAGGATTATTGGGAAATGTCCTACTTTATTTAGTCATCATTTGTGTTATTTTGATTAGTGGGTGCTGCTTTGTTCAGTGTATTCCTTCCTTTTGCAACATGTGTATCACAGCTTTTCGCCCCAAACCCCCTCCCACATTGCCTCAGGGTCAGGTTTATGCCCTGTACAAGCAATTGCAGGGATATTCCTCTCCTGATTATAACCCTTTCACTAACCCCTCTTATAAAGATGCCTTGTCTAACAAAACCAAAAAGAGTGAGATGTAGAGATAGAGGTCAGGTAGAGGCCGTGAGCAGCAAACTGCCTACCTCAAATGCCTGCATGCCTCGAATCCCTGCATGATCTCATCCAGTTCATATCGCCATGGTGATGTAGGAAACTACCCCAGGCTGGTACATGATCTCACCTAGTTCACATGATCTCACCTAGTTCACATCAACAGGATGTTGCAGAAAACTGCCCCTTGCTGGTGCCCCTAGCTGATATTCTTAAGGATTGACAAGGAGAATCCACCAATAAAATGCTGTTGCTATGCTGTTGCTATGTTAACTTTTGCTGCTTGTAAAAAGGGTATAAGAGCAACAAAGACTGCGAAGGAGGCAGACATCCTTGCACCCTGCAATGACTGGTCTCTAATTACTTCAGGTAGACCTTCCTATATCTGGCTTTCCAAATAAAGCACAAACAGCAAAGCTAAGCTGTAGTAATCAGTGCTCAGTCATTGCAGGGTGCAAATATGGCGACTGCTATGCAGCGTTTATTGCTTATATAGAGGTTTCAAAGCAGCAAAAGTTTAACATGGCATCAGTATAGTAACAGCATTTCCATTGGTGAAACCCCTTGCCAATCATTAAGGATAGAAAGCCAGAGGCCCAAAACAGGGGGCAGTTGGCTGTAGCATCCTGTTGTTGTAGGCTAGCTGATATCAGGCAGGTGAGGTCATTGTACCAGCCTGGGTAGTTTCCCACATTGCCATGGTAATGCAGAAATAAAGAGCTAAGAAGAGAGAGAGAGCATACAGATGTCAGAAGGGCAGCATTCTGCTCACGGCCTCCACCTGGCCCCCCCTCTATATCTCACTCTTTTTTGTTTTGTTAGACGAAATATCGTCGTAAGAGGGGTTAACAAAAGGATTATAATTAGGAGAGGAGCATCCTTGCAGTTGTTTATACAGGGCCAAAACTTGACCCTGAGGCAATGTGAGAGAGGATTTGGAGTTAAAAGCTTTGGTACATATATTGCAAAATGAAGGAATACATTGCATAAAACAGCATCCACCAACCAAAATAGCACAAGTTATGACCGAATAACGTAGAATATTTCCCAGTAATGCTGTGGGCAACCAAGCCCAAAGGCTTTCCCACCAAGATCCTAAAGTATCCATTTTCAAATCAGAGGCCAAATTGTGTAAAATATCAATTTGGTGCTGAATGGTTCATGAATTATCAGAAATATTGAAACAACACATTCCCTCAAAACTTTCACAACCCAAATGCTGGCGCAGAAGCAAATAATCAATTTCAGTACGATTTTGCAAAATAGCCTTTCTCAAATCTTGTAGTTCATGGTTGATTGCTGAAATAGCTGAAGAAGTAGCATTACTTGTCTTTGCTAAATTGCATGCAATAGCATTGATGTTAAGGTGGGTACGAATAGCAAGTCCTGGCACACCCACTAAAGACATAGTCAGTGCCACATATTCTGCCTTATTAAGTAACGTCTCAGAGTCACAAGTGCTGTCTAGCGTGACCCCACGTCGAGAATGGTTTGAGTGAAATTGTTGTTTGGAAAGCAAAACAGGAATCAGCCGGCTGAGGCAACATTGCGCTTCACTAATATTAGCAGGAATATAATTAAAAGTTTCTTGACCACATGCAAAAAAGCATCCTTGCAGTAGCCAAATATGTCCAAAATGAAAGAAAGTCTCTTCAAAAGCTGTGCAGTTTAAAACAGGTGAGCTAATGCGATGACAGTGAGGTTTTTTACTTGAAGAAGTACAATCAACTATTTTTGCGCATGTTATATTTGCAGGGATAGCTACCACCGGGGTGTGCAAAGCAATAGCGTCAGGGGGTGGATAATAAGCAGTAATCCCCCATCTAGATATAGTAAAGCTATATCTAGATGGGGGGTTACTGCTTATTATCCACCCCCTGACGCTATTGCTTTGCACACCCCGGTGGTAGCTATCCCTGCAAATATAACATGTTAAAGTTCCCATTGAATAAAATTCTACTCAAGCCAGTGAAGTTTTGAATTACTGCAGAAGGGGTGCAAACAGACTAAACATATAGAAAGCAAATTTTTCATGTCATACATTTCAGATAAGCAAAAGACATCATTTTGTGTGATGTTAGCCAGCTGCACCCATAGATTTTGCTTCATTCGTTGCTTGAATGATTGTTTGGGTGGGATGACAGTTGCTGTTGTCAAAGGGCAGATGTTAACAATTAGACACAAACAAATGATGGCTAAGGAATTTGCAGTTAAAACCGCAAAAATGGCAGCACAAAGGTTCTCTGGGGTTTTGCTCTACTTGTTGCTGTTGTTGCACTGCCTGTGCTTTGGCGTTCAAGTTCTTTACATCTCCCCATTTCACTGGCCGACTGGCATGTCGGCATTGGATTGGTTGCTGTGCCATCTGTAGAGTCACCCTTGCCATTTCTGGGAGGAGCAAGCATAGCAGCGTAGTCTCACCCCCAAGTGATCAGAGGGACTGGTCCCAACCATGCTTTGTCTGGTAATACCTGATAATATACCAGTGGCGGAGGCAATCTTGTTTTCTGTTGAAAGTGTCTCTGATAAGTGGTCGAATTTTGAATGGAAATATTCAATTGGTGTAATGTAAATAATATTTTTTTTAATCTGTTGTGTTACCCATGACAAATTTGGTACTCTAGATCCATCCTTTTTTATTTGTTTGTGAAGGCAGTCCTTAAAGGACCGATTAGCACATTCCATGATGGCTTGACCCGTGGAATTATAGAGAAGGCCCTGAGTAAAAACAATATTCCAGGTTGTATAAAATTGCAAAAAGGCCACTGAAGAATAGGCTGGCCCCTTATCAGTTTTTAAGGAAGAGGGCTTTCCCAAGGCTGTAATGGCCGAAAAAAGATGAGAAACAACGTGTGCAGCTGTTTCTCCTCATTGAGGCGTGGCCTAAATTGTTCCTGAATAGGTATCAATAGATCAATGAATACATTTCCAGGGAGCTAAAAAGAGAATATGGGTAACATCCATTTGCCATAGTTGATTAGAGGCAAAAACACGGGGATTAGGAAGACATAAAAAAAAATAGGCCCAGGAAGGGAAGAGTGACTGCGTATATGAGAAATAAAATATCTTGTAGCAGCTGCTGTCAAGGGAAAAACAAAGTCATAAGATTGGGGTCAATCCTGGGCGTGATGTAAGCACCTGGAAGATTAAAAATAAGTCGACACACATAATGAGAGTCAGAGAGTAAGTTAAAAGACTGTTGAGAAAAGGTGTGAAAAGCCAAGATAGCAGCAGCTAATTCTGAGCATTGTGGTGAGGACTGTATTGCAGTGTAGGACACTTTTTAGGTAACATCATGAGGATCCTTGTAAGCAATTGCTCCACTCGTTCTCCCTCCATTGGAAAAGACAGAAGGAGCTTGTGGCAAGGGAGAAGGAAAAAGCAGTGGATGGACAGGAAAGGAAAAAGTCATTAAACAAGCAAGTCAAGGATCTTTAGGCAGATGATATGAAATACAGCCTATATACTGAAGAGATAAGTTATCCTGAAAATAAAATTGAAAATCAGATTTTGGAATAGAAAAAACAATATTAATTAAATCAGTTCCATTTTGATGGCAAGCTCGTGTGCGTCCTAAGGTTATTATTTCAGCAACCACCTGGATAAAAAATAAAACATTTTGGGATGGGGTGTGGGGTAAATAAAGTCATTCAATACAATATATTTTTTGTACTTTTATTACAGCTAATACTCCGGTAGGTAATTTACTAGTAGGAAAAATCAAAAGTGTTAACTGACAATTTTTATGTGGAATTCTGTCCACAAATTGAGTACTCATGATGTCATTAATTTGTTCCACTGTGGCAAGTGATGCAGATGGAACTACAATGAAATTTTCAGGTTGTTTTCCTTTGGTCAATAAATCAAATAATGGACTGAGCAAATTTATAGGCAAAGAAAAATACGGGCAAACCCAAGTTAGGATGCCGAACAATTGCTGTAAATTGACCAATGAAATAATTTTGGGTAGGCTCAAACGAGGAAAAGCTGGGGCAAAATAAGATTGCAACATTGTACGCCTTAAATGAAGATAGGGAGAATGCAACTGTATTTTTTCTGGGGCAACTTGCATTCCATAAAGACTTAAATCATGTTGTATTTCTGAAAGCCAATTAGATTGTATCTTTGGTGCTCCAATTAAAATATCACCCATATAATGATATACCAAAGC